>NC_092237.1:6444800-6472300 GCF_036320965.1 Panulirus ornatus
ATAGATTTCTATTTAGAAACATTTCAAGTATCGTTAGAAATAGATTTTGAGATAGAGTCTATTTCAAAGGTAGAGATATATCTGGGGGCCATGAGAAAAAGATTCGGTGAAAGAAAGTGTTTCAAAGAGCGAGCTGTGCTGGCGTACATTAGAAATAGATTGGAGTCTATTTCTAACGGAGATGTGTCCGGGCGCTTGGTCGTTGAGAAATAGACTCTGAGTTGAGAATCTATATCAAAGTCAACGCCCACTTCAAACGTCGGTATATACATTCATCTAATTCTAATACGGTATATACATTCATCTAATTCTTATACGGTATATACATTCGTCTAATTCTAATACGGTATATACATTCATCTAATACGGTATATATATTCGTCTAATTCTAATACGGTATAGACATTCATCTAATTCTAGTACGGTATATACATTCGTCTAATTCTAATACGGTATATACATTCGTCTAATTCTAATATGGTATATACATTCATCTAATACGGTATATACATTCGTCTAATTCTAATACGGTATATACATTCATCTAATTCTAATACGGTATATACATTCATCTAATTCTAATACGGTATATACATTCATCTAATTCTAATACGGTATATACATTCATCTAATTCTAATACGGTATATACATTCATCTAATTCTAATACGGTATATACATTCATCTAATTCTAATACGGTATATACATTCGTCTAATTCTAATACGGTATATACATTCATCTAATTCTAATACGGTATATACATTCGTCTAATTCTAATACGGTATATACATTCATCTAATTCTAATACGGTATATACATTCGTCTAATTCTAATACGGTATATACATTCGTCTAATTCTGATACGGTATATACATTCATCTAATTCTAATACGGTATATACATTCATCTAATTCTAATACGGTATATACATTCGTCTAATTCTGATACGGTATATACATTCATCTAATTCTAATACGGTATATACATTCATCTAATTCTAATACGGTATATACATTCGTCTAATTCTAATACGGTATATACATTCATCTAATTCTAATACCCATCATTATCACCCCGGTCGGCGAGATTGTGATGATCTAATTCGTTTCTAAATGAGGCTTCTAATTCTCATGTCATCTAATTACTTCTAAATGAATCACGTGATTCTAAATGATGAAGTTATGACGTTAGATTTTGTGTAATTTTGGCCTTCGGGGAAAAGCGGGATTTTAGATAATTGATTTATACCGTTCATTTTTATGGGTCTGATCTGTAGTGATGTTAATAAATAAAATGATGAAAATTTATGAAGGAAATATGATAAAATTTATTTTTTGTTTTAGAAAATATGATATTTAGCCGTCAGGGCCCTTAACCTATCGGGCGTTATTTAGCCGCCAGGGCCCTTAACCTATCGGGCGTTATTTAGCCGCCAGGGCCCTTAACCTATCGGGTGTTATTTAGCCGCCAGGGCGTTTGGATTGAGCAACACGGGTGTAAATCTGTTTCTTCTACAACATTACAACCTCATCATTATAACCCTACACACACACACACACGCACGCACACGCTCACCTACAACCATATATATATACACACACCATCTCCACCACACACCCCACCACCGCGCACAACCATTCAACCACACCATACCACCCCCCCCCCCCACACACGCACGCACAACCATACAACAACAACAACAACAACAACAACAACAACAACCCCCTAACCTCCCTACTCCTTGCCCACAACCTCAGCCACAACCCAGGCCACCGAAGGCGCAACCAGTATATGTCCCAATATCTCACAACCTCACTTCAATATCCCTTTCATGTGTGTGTGTGTGTGTGTGTGTGTGTGTGTGTGTGTGTGTATGTGTGTGTGGCAATATGTTTCTTATTAAGCCCAGACGTAGTATATCACATGTATATACCCAGTGTTCTGGATATACTGGAGTTATACACAATTATTTATGTTCTTTCTTACTAGAATTCTAATTTGCCGAAAGCTGACCAATTTAGCTTTATGTTAGAGAGAGCGCCAGACTAAGCTGAGTTTGAACGGTGCAGAATCAAGCTGACTTCTTCTTTTACCTGTAAGCTTAATGACCGGGGTTCGAACGTGACCCCGAATCGTTCTCCGTCTACATTTAGAATGAGTTTGGTTTTGATATTAGATACAGATTAGAAAATTATATATTACGTATGATGGGACTAAATTACATGCTGGAGAGCAATATTTTTGGTTTTCATGGAGTCAAAAGAATAAAGAATTTGAGTGATCGGGGCCTGAACGTGCAGGAGGGTGAAGGGCGTGAAAGGGATGGAGTGAATTGGAACGATGTGCGAAACAGGGGTCGACGTGCTGTTAATGAACTGAACCATTGCAGGTCGGGGTAAACCATGGAAAGGTCTGTGGGGCCTGGATGTGGATAGGGAGCTGTGGTTTCGGTGCATTACACATGATAGCTGGAGAAAGATATGAGCGAACGAGGCCTTTTTCCCTCTGTTGCTGTACATGATATATATATATATATATATATATATATATATATATATATATATATATATATATATATATATATATATATATATATATATAGGTGAAATCGCACTTCAGTAGTTCATACAATTTGATTTAACATGTCATTTTTCTGTACCTGTGGCACGACATGTTTCGTGGAGACAGTCCACCTCATCATCACCAAGTGTTGCCCGTACTTAACACTGTTACTTAAATCCCAACATTACACTTGAGTCCCCCCGTCCACCTGTGTGTTGTTGGGATTTAAGTAACTTTGTTAAGTACGAATAACACTTGATGATGAGGAGGTGGGACTGTCTCTACGAAACATGTTGTGCCACAGGTACAGAAAAATGACAAGTTACATCAAATTGTATGAACTCCTACTGAAGTGCGATTTCACCTTTATAAATATCATCGCGAACTCGTGTGATCATCATGTACAGATATTTCCCCTGATGATGTGATTATTACATGAAAGTGCACTTGGGAACTTGTGTTTCATTTCCCTGTGGACTCGTAGAAATATACACACACACACACACACACACACACACACACACACACACACACACACACACACACACATATATATATATATATATATACATACTAAGCATTTTCTAATCTAACCATCCCTAGAATAACTATATTTTAGACAGTAATTCTAACTAGGTTATAAACAGAAGATTCGAACCCACAATCATAGACGCCAGTTCTGTCCAGCCTGTGTGTGTGTGTATGATGAACCGAATATCTGAATCATCATCAGTATCCATTATATCCAATATCTCTGTGACACGTCTCACATAGGCCGGATACCGAGGTACGTATATCCCGATCTGTAAAATCCGGATAACTGATAATATATAGAAATGGTGGAATTCTCGCCTATCAGAATTTCAAGGGAATATATATATATATATATATATATGTATATATATATATATATATATATATATATATATATATATATATATATATATATATATATATATATTCTATGTGTGTGTGTGAAGATTCCATGTATTTCTTAACCCCCCCACCCCCGTTTGAATTACTTAACACCCCCCTCCCCCCAACCTTTCCTCCCCCCATCTTCTTTCGAATCTCACTCCAATCTCACCCTAATCACGTTTTTCTAATCACGGATTAGGGTGTAATCACTTTGTTTTTTTTTTCATATCAGACTATGATCTATTTTTTCGTCTCTCTCTCTCTCTCTCTCTCTCTCTCTCTCTCTCTCTCTCTCTCTCTCTCTCTCTCTCTCTCTCTCTCTCTCTCTCTCTCTCCCGTCTGATATTCATTTTATGTTCTGTTAATGTAATCCCCGCGACGCTGTGTGATACGATAATGTAATCTGATTATCTTTTGCCCCCCCCCCCTCCAAAAGGATTACGTTACAGTTACATAATTACTTTTATCAGCCGTGCGCCCACCTCATGAGATGGTAAGAAATTACATTACATTTGTCTTGAAGACGTTATTGTTTACGTAGGTCTGACCCGATACGATAATGTAATCTGATTATCTTTTGCTCCCCATCCCCCTTCCCTCCACTCCAGAAGGATTACATTACAGTTACATAATTACCTTTATCAGCCGTGCGCTCGTGTCATGAGATGGTTAGGGATTACATTACATTGGTCTAGATGTAATCTAGAATTACATTGGCCTCCAGAGCGAACCATCATCATTGTACCACAGTACCATCCACACAGGAGAGGCCACACTGCCTTTATCCTGTGTTGAAATTTCTCTTAGAACGTTTCAAAGTCGAAAGTTCAAAGCCGTGGGATATTTTGCCGCCCCAAAGTTCCAAGTCGTGGGGTATTTTGCCGTCCCAAAGTTCAAAGTCTTGGAGTATTTTACCGTCCCAAAGATCAAAGGAGGGAATTCCCCCCCCCCCCCCCCCCCCCGCCTTCTTTCGTTCCCGTAGAAAGTTTCAAAGTGGATCTTTTCCAGTTTCTGTCCGTCTTAGAGAGTTTCAAAATCAAATTCAGGGTTTGTGATTTTTATTTTTCAAAGTGATGTATTTTAGAGATGGTTTTGAGGACCTGGTGTCTGTCTCGTCTATATCTATTTCTAAGCCCGTCTGTCTATGGTACACTTCCTGTCTATAGCGGGTCAGCTGTCTGTCTGTCTCATAACTCCTGTTTATCTATCCCACAACTCCTGTTTATCTATCCCACAACTCCTGTTTGTTTATTCCACAACTCCTGTTTATCTGTCCCACAACTCCTGTTTATCTATCCCACAACTCCTGTTTATCTGTCCCACAACTCCTGTTTATCTATCCCACAACTCCTGTTTGTTTATTCCACAACTCCTGTTTATCTGTCCCACTACTCCTGTTTATCTATCCCACAACTCCTGTTTATCTGTCCCACAACTCCTGTTTATCTATCCCACAACTCCTGTTTATCTATCCCACAACTCCTGTTTATCTATCCCACAACTCCTGTTTGTCTATCCCACAACTCCTGTTTATCTGTCCCACAACTCCTGTTTATCTATCCCACAACTCCTGTTTATCTGTCCCACAACTCCTGTTTATCTATCCCACAACTCCTGTTTATCTGTCCCACAACTCCTGTTTATCTATCCCACAACTCCTGTTTATTTGTCCCACAACTCCTGTTTGTCTATCCCACAACTCCTGTTTGTTTATTCCACAACTCCTCTTTATCTGTCCCACAACTCCTGTTTATCTATCCCACAACTCCTGTTTATCTGTCCCACATCTCCTGTTTATCTATCCCACAACTCCTGTTTATCTATCCCACAACTCCTGTTTATCTGTCCCACAACTCCTGTTTATCTATCCCACAACTCCTGTTTATCTATCCCACAACTCCTGTTTATCTATCCCACAACTCCTGTTTATCTATCCTCCCCCCACTGATCCGGCCCTCAAACCCTCCCACCTCCTTATCTATTCCCCTCCCCCCTTTCCCCTCCCACCTCCCTCTCCATTCACCCACCTTCCCCCAATACATCTCCCCACTCCCCTCTCCCCACCCCTCCCCCCCCCCCACAGTCCTACACGCCATTCTACCGACCCCCGTCCCACGGTACACACCCCCACACCCCCAAACACACACCCTCCTCCTCTCCCCTGACCCCAGACAATGTAGGGGAGAGAGAGTGAGTGAGAGAGAGAGAGAGAGAGAGAGAGAGAGAGAGAGAGAGAGAGAGAGAGAGAGAGAGAGAGAGTACAAAAGAAAAAAAGCTGACATATACATTGCTTGTGTCAGGTTAGCGTAGCTGTGCCCGTCACACGAAGCTTGTTGGCCAGCTTACTCTGGGGGAGGAGGGAGGGGTGCCCTCCCTCCCCCGAACCCCCGAACCCCCCCCCCCATACAACAGTAGTGGAGGGGGTGAAGCGCTCCCGAGGTTGTGGGAAAGAGGAGGGGGAGGGTGGAAAGCGCCCCTTTACTTCCCTTCTTCTCTGGGGTCGAATCTAGCCACCACCCTCTCTCTCTCTCTCTCTCTCTCTCTCTCTCTCTCTCTCTCTCTCTCTCTCTCTCTCTCTCTCTCTCTCTCTCTCTCTCTCTCTCTCTCTCTCTCTCTCTCTCTCTCTCTCTCTCTCTCTCTGGGGTTGTCGAGGTGAAGATGTGTGTGTGTGTGTGTGTGTGTGTGTGTGTGTGTTGGCAGCCACGAAGAGAGTGAAAGACGAACGCTTTCGTGAGGTTTGAAACATCTTGGCTGTCAACGTATTCGTGAATCACGTCTTTATTGTGTGACTGACCTGCGTATGGATAGATAGATAGATAGTTAGATACATAGGTAGATAGATAGGTAGATAGATAGATAATTCGCTGGGCAAGAGTTCTTCGTTCGTAATGAGGAAGAAGGCGACGTCACAGAGCAGAACATACACATTGGTTATGTAAGAACAAAATTATATAGCATTTTATTGCCTCGATATTTGGAATATTCCCTCGCCCTAACAGCCCACACAGTTTACGTCATCAAGTGAAGATACAATATTGAGGGAATATCTTTACAACCACATGTTGTTAGTCCTCATCCACGTTAGTGAGGTACGGACGTGAATTGGTAATTTAATACATTGTATATATATATATATATATATATATATATATATATATATATATATATATATATATATATACACACATAAATGTGTGTGTGTGTGTGTGTGTGTGTGTACACAAACATACACGCACAGATGTAAAGGTATTTTATATACATACGTACATGGATAGATGTATGAATTCACGTAAATCAGTTTCAGCTTAAATGTACTGTAAATCAATAGCATCAAGTTATTTAAACTTCATCAGATATTGAAGAACATGAACAGTAATGTTTTGACCAATATATATATATATATATATATATATATATATATATATATATATATATATATATATATATATATATATATATATATAGGTCTACATTGTTGCGTTCATAAGTTGTCTTTAAGTATACTTAAGAAACATTCCCCTGGTAGAAGGAATTATTGAAGAGGTGATAGACGTATTAATATATTTCCACTTTACACTTAACCGAAAAGTACTTAAAGATTAAGATGTATAAGTAAAAGGCTAAAGAAAGATTCAAAAGATACTTTAAGGCTTTTTCAAAACTAAAAGTATGGAAGATAATATTACAGACACAAGATGTAATGTTTCTCACCATTACTGAAACATATGTTTCGATTTGCGTGTGAAGATGTGCCGTGGTTGATTGCTTGTGAGTATGGCGGTACGACCCTTGAACACGACGGTACGACCCCTTGAACACGACGGTACGACCCTTGAATACGTCAGTGCGACCCCTTGAACACGACGTGTACGACCCCTTAAGCACGACGGTACGACCCCTTGAACACGGCGTGTACGACCATTGAACACGACGGTACGACCCCTTGAACACGACGGTACAACCCCTTGAACACGACGGTACGACCCTTGAACACGACGGTACAACCCCTTGAACACGACGGTACGACCCTTGAACACGACGGTACGACCCCTTGAATACGACGTGTACGACCCCTTGAACACGACGGTACGACCCCATGAATACGACGGTACGACCGATCCAGTCAAAGGTCAGGCCACCATCCCTACAGTAACTACTAATCAAAATAGATGTTTGCTTAACCATCTGGGGTTGTTATCTTGGTCGTACATATTATGCAAATTATCTTCATCTGTTGTACATAAATTGTGTACACATTTGTACTACTTTGTACTCTCCACACATGGATGTATTTTTCTGACTATTTTTTTTTACAAAGATGTTTACCTCTAGTTTTATTGTATAGACCTGACTAGTTATTATCATTATTATTATTATCATTATTATTATTGGAATTACTTGGATTGTTATCATTATGATTATCATTATGCTTATCATTTGTATTATCATTGTTATTATTATCATTATTATTATTATTATCATTATTATTATTATTATTATTATTATTATTATTATTATTACTGTATTTCCCCATAGTAAAAGTTGATCATATTTTCCTTGGAAAGATATCTTATCAAACGTGCCTTCTTGTATATAGACGAACACAAAGACATAAAGTCGAAATTCATACCCACACAGTGGAGAATATACCCCATACAAGTACCTTAGACATGTAAGTATTCGCTTTTTTGCTAAAACAGGAGGAATATAGTGTTTAGCGCTCTTTAGGAAGGTGTCACTTTGGCAAACATTTAATGATAATAATAATAATAATAATAATAATAATAATAATAATAATAATAATAATGATAATAATATAATGATATTAATGATAATTATAATAATATTAACAGTTAAGTAGGATATATAAACCTAATATATGACAACCCTATATTATATATATATATATATATATATATATATATATATATATATATACACGATCCAGAACCATCGTATTTGAACCTCGTGTTTGTACGTATCATCTCGAAAACTCGACCTAATTCATTGATGATCGGTAACAACACCAACCACCCATACATGTTGTGTTGTAGATTCTACATCGTCCATTATTCATCGTGAATAAGAGCTGGTCCACGGGCGCTCCTACATCTCGTGGGTCATAATGCAGTAAGGGTCGGTGGGTGAGGGAGTGTGAATAATACATGGCGTTCACTTGGACTGTATTTATTAACTAGTGAGGAATTGTGGGAGGGTCGTGTAGCCTCCTGCACGTGAGGGGCTGGCCTTGTAAGGGACGTTGCGTCCTGCACGTGAGTGGGGGTTTGTAGGGACGTTTCGTCCTGCACGTGAGTGGGGGTTTGTAGGGCCGTTTCGTCCTGCACGTGAGGGGGTTTTGTAGGGACGTTCTTCCTGCACGTGAGGGGGTTTTTGTAGGGACGTTCTTCCTGCACGCGAGAGGGTTTTTTTTGTAGGGACGTTTCGTCCTGCACGCGTGAGTGGGTTTTGTAGGGCCGTGCGTCCTGCACGTGAGGGGTTTTGTAGGGCCATGCGTCCTGCACGTGAGGGGTTTTGTAGGGCCGTGCCTCCTGCACGTGAGGGGGTTTTGTAGGAGGGCGAACAGCCTGCGTATAAAGGCGTACGACCTGCACGGTAGGGCGTGCGTACGACCTGAAAAGCCACCTGCCGGCGAGGCGCGTGGCCACAGCTCGCGTGCCCCCCCCCCCCCCTCCTCCTGGAGGATGATGGGGGGGGAGTGAGAGTCCTGCCCCCTCCCCCCTCCTGGGGTGGGAAGGGGGGGGATATAGGGGACTGCAGGATCATGAGGTAGGCTCCAGGATGCACACGCCCGGCCTGCCCTTGCCCCAGCCCCTCCTCTTCCCCTCCCTCCTTCACCGCCTTCTGCGGGCGGCTCTTTTTGTCCCGCCCGCTGACGCGGAGTGGCCCGGCGAAGGTTAGCAATCACCTGAAAGTCCCGTTAATTCCTATGACGTTCCAGTGGGGGCACAGAGCAGCCTCACAGCCCCTTGTATCCTCAGGGCACACTCTCTCAACACCCAAGGGGGCGGCGGCAGCGGCGCGTCCCTCGGCGCCTCCTGCAGGAGATGGACGTCCGCTTCCTTCAGGAGCACCGACACGCCCTCCTCGCGCTGGTTCCTCTCACACAACACTGGCACTAAATATCTTCTTTACTCGTATATTACTGTGGTCTCTGTCTATCACTGTCTCTATATCTATCATTATCTCTATCTATCTCTGACGCACCGGGCGCTTCCCTCCCTGCGTGGCATTGTCTGCGAGACGGGGTATCTGGACTGGCCTCCTCCTCCTCCTCGTCCTCCCACCCGCTGCTGGGAAGGGTAGGCACCCAAATGGCGTGGATGTGGCACTATGGCACCGTTGACGGGCGCGTGGCGCGCCCGCCCGCCCGCGCCCCCCCGCGCGCGGTCGAGAGAGAGATAGAGATTTGTGGCACTAACCCGTCCTACCTGGTCTCCTACTGTCTGGCACTGACAGACAGTAACGTGGGGGGGGGGGGGCGGTGCCGCTAACTACAGAACTAGCTGGGAGTGGTTCCCTCTCTCTCTCTCTCTCTCTCTCTCTCTCTCTCGTCACTACACACACACACACACACACACACACACACACACCGCTGGCTTGTTACGACCCCTGGCCGGATTTTCTCTTTCTCTCTCTCTCTCTCCTACGTACGTGACGACAGTGTTATGGCAGCGTGACGCGGGCCGACGCCTGTGACGGTGACGACCCGTCACTACTGTCATATGACCCTGCCCTGGGGCGAGGATGCGGTGCCGCCCGCGGGCGGCGTCGTCCCCTGCGGCGGTCGGAGGGCCGTGGGGGCTTGCGGCCCGGCGGGTGATGGGTTCTTGTCCTCACAGGGAGCCTCCATGGTGTCCTCAAGCGCCGACTCCTCCGTCAGGAGAGGAGCGGCGCCCCGGACCTTGGGATGGAAGAGGGAGAGAGATGGAAGAGATGGGAGGGGCGGGGGGTTGGTGGGCGGGAGGGCGTGGAAGAGTGCGGGCGGGAGGGGCGTGGGGCGTACTGGGACTGGCAGGGGCAGTGTGGGCGGTGGCGGCGGCGGGAGGCGCGGGGTCAGGCCCCCGGCGTGGGTGTGGAGGGCGGCGGGCATGTGCGCCAGGGCGGCGCTGTACAGCTGCTGCAGAGACGTGGCCAGACTGGCCGGCACTGAGCCGCTCAGGTGACCAATGCCGTGACCCACGCCCCCGAGGCCGCCCAGTCCGCCCAGTGACCCGCCCAGGGAGCCGCCCAGCGTCCCACCCAGGGAGGCCGCTAGGTGCCCGCCCAGGGAGGTGCTGAGGGAGCAGCTGAAGGTGCTGTTCAGGGAGGAACTGAAGGTCGTGCCCAGGGAGCAAGGGAGGGAGGTGGGCGTGAGGGCGGGGTCCTGGTGGGGCACGAGGCCAGGGTGGCCGAGGGCGCCGAAGCCGAAGGACCTCCCCGAGTACGCCCCCGCCCCTCTGAGGCTGGCCAGGTGGGCGTTCAGGTGGGAGAGGTGGCTGCCGGGCGGGTAGACGGGCGTGGGCGCCGTCAGCGTGGGCGGCTTGGCGTCGGAGGCGGCCAGGTTCTCTATGGTGAAGGGTTGCTTACTGTGCGGCTGGATCTCCGGGCAGGAGGTGGCCTCCGTCAGGCGAGGAGGAGCCTCGAGCGGGTCCAGCGGGCGGCCGTGCAACTGCGCCAGGCCGGCCTCGAGCGCCACCTTCTCCGGTTTGGGTATCTTGAAGCGCTTCCTGCGCCTGAGGAAGCTGCCGTTCTCGAACATGTTCATGGCTGATGGATGTAGGGTCCAGTAAGCGCCCTTACCTGGCCTGTCTGGTCGGCGGGGTATCTTGATGAAGCAATCATTGAAGGAGAGGTTGTGGCGCAGGGAGTTCTGCCAACGCTGAGTATTCTTGCGGTAGTAGGGGAAGTTGTCCATAATGAACTTGTAGATCTCCGAGAGCGTACACATCTTTTCCGGGCTGTTCCAGATGGCCATCGCCGTCAGCGAGATGTACGAGTACGGCGGCTTCTGGTCCCCGTAGCTGTCCCTGCAAGGGCGAGGCATCGTGAGGGGACGCAGAAGGAGGAGGAGGTCAGGTCAGGTCAGGTCGGGGTCGGGGTCCTCTGGCCCTCACCGTAAACCCCGATGATGGCGTGTGTGTGTTTGTTTGACGCACGTCACTCACAAAACCCAGGCAAACAACCACTGGACACTTGTTACAAACAGTCCTGGACACGTAAACAACCACCACCCCCCGGCGCTCTCCTTCCCCGAGGACGCGAAAGCACACACACGTTACTGCGGCTTGGGTAAGGGGAGGAGGGAAGGGTCGTGTGTGGATGGCGGCATCCGTCGTCGGCGTCGCAAGCAGGCGGGCGGGCGGGCGCGCGCGCGTGCGGCGGGAACGCACGTCCAGCAGGGCACGGGAGCCGCCAGCCACTACTACTAGATCGGCCGGCCGATGGTGGTGGTGGCGAGGTGGAGAGAGATCATGAGCTCAGCGTCGGCCCAGACCCATCATGACCGGCCAAGATATCGAGTTTCACTGACGCTCGGTCGCAGCGGCTTCCAGGAAGTCCCCCCGTGCGCTATGAGGTGGTGGTCCCCCTCCTCCCTCCCCAGGGGGACCCTTAGGCCCCGCCCTCCCGGCGCACATCAGACGCGCCGACGCCCCAGCCATTGGCCGGCGCCCGGGGATCGATAGCCAGTCGCGGACGAGAGTTCAGTAGGGCGGAGCGACGCGCCCCTACCGCGTCCGTGATTGGCCCGTCAACCCCCTCCAGCAGGAGGTCTTCCAGCCGCTGAAGAAGCTCGGGCGGGCGGGCGGGAGGGAGGTGGCCTCCTCCAGGCGGCCGGGGTCAAAGCAAATGTTACCACAGCTTCTGCCAATGTTATCATTAGACCCGGGAGGTAATAAAATCATTACCGGGGCGGCCAGGCTCGCGCTGGGCCACGGGTGGGCCTCTCTCTCTCTCTCCCCCACCCACCCACCCACCCACCCCGGGTGGTGGGTACGGTGGGTGGGTGGAGGGGAGAGGTTTCCAGGAGCAGGCCTTACCCATTCCCCCCCACACACCCCGGGGGTTGTGTGGGAGGTCAGACCCCGTCGTGTTTGAGGAGGGAGGGACTGTAAGTTTTCCATCTCAAGATTTAACCAGTTTACTGGTAGTCTCCCGCTAATGACCCCGGGTTTAATGACGCTAATGACGCCTTCTGCCTCTCCCCCCCCCCCAACCACCCCCACACAACACTAGACAACCCCCCCCCCACAACCCCCCTTCCCTTTCCCAAAGCTCTTAAGTGCCATATTACTGCTATCTGAACTCGCAGTAAATGTGAGTAAATGGTAATTAGCGCTGACGGAATATATTATCGTGTTTCTAATGGTGGTCGTAATTCCTTCACGCAAGCGACAAACATCTTATTTACCGATGAGAAATTAAGACGTGAATTTCTGGAGTGCAGCCAGCAGGGTGGGGAATGGGGGGGGGGGGGGTTGTAGTAGTAGTTCCAAGACTGAGGTTGTTAGCGGTCGTTAACAAGCCTGGGTGGGGGGGGGGGGGGAAGTCATTTAGGGTGATCGCACGACCTGGACAGACTGCGCTGGAACGAGACTCAAGTTTCCAGGAAACTCTTCATTCCAGGTTGCTGACTTTTTTCTCGAGGCATTCTGGAATGTTCATAGCCTTCTTCAGCTCAATAGAAGATGGGGAGAGAGAGATGGCCCACATTCAAACTCTTAGCGGACCACATCCTTGCGCTCAAGAAAGTTGATTCGATACAGATCAACTACTGGAAAAAGGAGCGTTACCGCTTGTGTGTCCCAAAGGCCATATAAACATCGGTCAACAAATGTATATCAAATGTAACATTTGACCAAAACATCATCATCTTACGCCATTTATATTAACGAGGAGATTTGGCCACACAGTGGGGTCATTCCGGTCATATGACTCCCAGGGAGAAAACGGCGCGCGTGGCCGTATGACCAGCTCTCACGAGCGTTGGCAGTCGCTTGGAAAACTCAGGTGACCCCCATCAAGTCTTAGACAGACTGGCACTCCAGGCCAAGTAAAGGTGTGGTGTGTACGTACCACAACCTCATGTGGAAACCTACTGGACTTCCAGAAGGCATTTCATTCCCTTCTGTTTCACTGGCCTTCACCATCAAATTGACTTCCAAAGGGCATTTCATTCCCTTCTGTTTCACTGGCCTTCACCACCAAATTGACTTCCAAAGGGCATTTCATTCCCTTCTGTTTCACTGGCCTTCACCATCAAATTGACTTCCAAAGGGCATTTCATTCCCTTCTGTTTCACTGGCCTTCACCACCAAATTGACTTCCAAAGGGCATTTCATTCCATTCTGTTTCACTGACCTTCACCACAAAATTAACTTCCAAAGGGCATTTCATTCCCTTCTGTTTCGCTGACCTTCACCACCAAATTGACTTCCAAAGGGCATTTCATTCCCTTCTGTTTCACTGACCTTCGCCACAAAATTGACTTCCAAAGGGCATTTCATTCCCTTCTGTTTTGCTGACCTTCACCACCAAATTGACAACCCTCTCTCTATCCTAGGATGATTTAGAGGCCCATAGAGACATGATTCGTTGCCTTATGGTAAATGTTTTCTTTGCAGCGAGATGGAGCCGATGTGGTCGGTCGGTTCGAAGTGGACGTCCCGCGCTCGCTCATCCCCGGAAAGACCAGGTCTGGAATGCGTGAGGACCCCCCCAGGGGGGGGCGGCGCCCCTCTCTAGGTGAGTGTCTGTTGTTGTTGTTGTTGTTGTTGTTGTTGTTGTTGTCATGTGTGTGACGCGGGCGGTGTGGTGGTTGGTGAGAGCCGTTGCGATTGGTTTAAAGCCATCGGATTGGTTACTGCTCCTGGAGAAATGGCATTGTGATTGGTTGGGAAATGGCATTGTGATTGGTTGGGAAATGGCATTGTGATTGGTGGAGAAATGGCATTGTAATTGGTGGAGAAATGGCATTGTGATTGGTGGAGAAATGGCATTGTGATTGGTTGGGAAATGTTATTGTGATTGGCCTCAAAAACTGAGGATTGGTTGATTGGTATAGCGAAGAACTTCAATTTTGATTGGGTTTTAGAGTGATACAAAACGTGGTTCTGTGATTGGTTTCGAATCGTAAGATGATACAAAACATGGTTCTGTGATTGGTTTCGAATCGTAAGATTAGCTTTAGAAATGAATCTGAAAATAAGTAGGAGGATCAACGGATTTGGATTTGCGATTGGCTTAAAGATGATTACATGAACGACTCTATCCAGTGTACAGAAAAAAACCTTATGTGATTACTTAGAAAAAAATAATGGGACTTGGTTTTTAAGTAGAGTTTGACGTTAGCATTGTTTTGTCTCTATAGATTTTGTCATTGACTTTGAGAAGAATAATGATTCTAACGGACGTTCGATTTTGACGGCTTTCAAAACCTTGTGTTCATAATTAGAGACTTAAAGCCGCTGGTTTTAACATGTTTGAAAAACGCGAAAAACATCGAAATTCAGTTTTTTTCCAAAATTAGTCTTGAAGGTGTACGACTAAACTAAGGACTCTCGAGTTATAACTGTATAACCATTTTTATTTCTTACTTTAGGAAAAAATCATAAAATTGTATGACCTTTTTTTTTAATTATTTCTTTTTACTTTATACTGTGACCGGGAACCTTAAACATGTTATTGTGTTATGGGCAACTCGTGAAGAAATTGAAAACCGACAAGTTAGCGAGCGAGTTTGGCTGGCCAGCTGGGCGAGAATTATATGGTTACCGTCAAAAATAAGAAAGAAAGGGGAAAAAAAATATTCTTAAAAATCTTGTGGTTTTTTGATGTTGTGCCACCACCGAGGTAGGAGACTACAGTCATGTTCCTCTTAGATCCTTCGTTGTCTCTACTTGACATTGTGTTACCACTACAGTCATCATTCTCTTTTGATTCAAAACAGTCAACGGACAAACCATTTTCATTACCTCCCTCTCCTCTCCCGTCTCGCGCTGGATACATCCTCAACCATCCAGTCGATGATTGGAGTTTCCAGTTTCCAGACCTGTAGTCCATGCCTTCCCTCGCTGGATGTCTTGACGCCGTAGGAAACACACTACGTTCCAGGTGGATCTACATGACACCCTGATCAGTTTCGAGATTAATTCAGGTTTGTTTAGCAGTGATGACCGCTGATAGATGGCCAGACTTAGCTGTTGCCAGCGATGCACAACATCTCAAAAAAAAAAAAGGGGGAAAAAAGCGGTTTTGAGGATGCTTTTCATGCCGTCCTGGATCACTGGAAGGGACGCGAGGGTTTGGGTTTTCCAGATCTCAGATGGCCTTCGGTGATCACGATGTGGAGGAATTTCCTGGACGAAGAAGAAGATGAAGAAAGAGAAGGAGTCGAGAACTGATGGTGTGAGATCACTTCTGTTACCACTGCCTTGAGGTTTCCAGTTTCCAGCACGACTTCATGAGTCCAGTTTCCAAGACGACCTCATGAGTCCAGTTTCCAGGACGACCTCATGAGTCCAGTTTCCAGGACGACCTCATAAGTCCAGTTTCCAAGACGACCCCCTAAGTCCACTTTCCAGCGCGACCCCATGAGTCCAGTTTCCAGCACGACCTCCTGAATCCAGTTTCCAGCACGACCCCCTGAATCCAGATGTTGGATCATCTCTTTCGCCATACGATGGCGGGGTCCGGAGGGTGCGACAGGCACGTGGAATGGGACAGGTCTGAGGAATGGGGAAACAAAAGAGCGTGATAAGGGAGAGGAACATGAGACTTGAGGCCGAAGGAATGGAACAGACGCAAGGGTTTCAGAAGGACCCAGTGTCTGGTACGAGACTGGGCGAGGAGAGTGGAAGAGAAAGCCTCGAAGAGTGAGGAATGGGATGAGATGGGAGGTCTGAGGAATGAAATGACCCCGAGGTATGAGACGATCCCAGAGGACAAGATCAAACCGAAGAATGATGGTGGAATGAACACGAGGAACAAGACGGAACAAAAGGAAACAAGATGAAACGAACCACGGAAGTAAAAAAGAACACACACACACACACACACGAAAGGGACGAAATGAAACAGACCCAGTGGGAAGAGACGAGACGGAACGGATCGTAAAGAGACCGATGAATGTATAGAAACGGAACGCAATGAACCCGAGGTAATATAACGAAATGTAACCCGAGAAGCGAAGCGAACTCGTGTGCTGAGTCGGTATTGGGAAAGTTCATAAGATGAAGTTTATGGAAAATGAATGAAATCCTGTGTGTGTGTGTGTGTGTGCAGTTTAGCGGTAACAACAGAACAGCAGGAAGTGCAGCTGGCTGCTCTACCGTTAGCCCTCCGAAGACGCCATTTCAACAAGCATAACAGACACACACACACACACACACACACACACACACACACACACACACGAGTGTACAGCGCCCTCCCTGGATGGTTCAGACATTACACAATCACACATACACAGTTGATGGTTCTCAACTACCGTAGCTCCTCTTGTCACCTCACAATTTCACCTCTAACAACCCTCTTGCATTCGAGGTCAACAGCTTTCTCATGCGAGACCATCGTTTCTATTCCGTCGTTCCTGCGCGTCAAGCGACTCTTCCATGCCCACTGACCACCTCGTGTTGTCCGCAGCCTCTCTGCCCATCCCGGCCGACGCGATGGAAGGCAATGGATTCCATTTACAACATTGTTGTTGTGTTGTTCGTTGTTGTTGTAGTTATGTTTCTGTTGTAGTTGTTGGCGATGGAATGGTAATATCGCATTTGCATATATATATATATATATATATATATATATATATCGCCTAAATGTGTGTGGATGTAACCAAGATGTGAAAAAAGGAGAGATAGGTAGTATGTTTGAGGAAAGGAACCTGGATGTTTTGGCTCTGAGTGAAACGAAGCTCAAGGGTAAAGGGGAAGAGTGGTTTGGAAATGTCTGGGGAGTGAAGTCAGGGGTTAGTGAGAGGACAAGAGCAAGGGAAGGAGTAGCAATACTCCTAAAACAGGAGTTGTGGGAGTATGTGATAGAATGTAAGAAAGTAAATTCCCGATTAATATGGGTAAAATTGAAAGTTGATGGAGAGAGGTGGGTGATTATTGGTGCATATGCACCGGGGCATGAGAAGAAAGATCATGAGAGGCAAGTGTTTTGGGAGCAGCTAAATGAGTGTGTTAGCGGTTTTGATGCACGAGACCGGGTTATAGTGATGGGTGATTTGAATGCAAAGGTGAGTAATGTGGCAGTTGAGGGAATAATTGGTATGCATGGGGTGTTCAGTGTTGTAAATGGAAATGGTGAAGAGCTTGTAGATTTATGTGCTGAAAAAGGACTGATGATTGGGAATACCTGGTTTAAAAAGCGAGATATACATAAGTATACTTATGTAAGTAGGAGAGATGGCCAGAGAGCGTTATTGGATTACGTGTTAATTGACAGGCGTGCGAAAGAGAGACTTTTGGATGTCAATGTGCTGAGAGGTGCAACTGGAGGGATGTCTGATCATTATCTTGTGGAGGCTAAGGTGAAGATTAGTATGGGTTTTCAGAAAAGAAGAGTGAATGTTGGGGTGAAGAAGGTGGTGAGAGTAAGTGAGCTTGGGAAGGAGACCTGTGTGAAGAAGTATCAGGAGAGACTGTGTACAGAATGGAAAAAGGTGAGAACAATGGAAGTAAGGGGAGTGGGGGAGGAATGGGATGTATTTAGGGAATCAGTGATGGATTGCGCAAAAGATGCTTGTGGCATGAGAAGAGTGGGAGGTGGGCTGTTTAGAAAGGGTAGTGAGTGGTGGGATGAAGAAGTAAGAGTATTAGTGAAAGAGAAGAGAGAGGCATTTGGACGATTTTTGCAGGGAAAAAATGCAATTGAGTGGGAGAAGTATAAAAGAAAGAGACAGGAGGTCAAGAGAAAGGTGCAAGAGGTGAAAAAAAGGGCAAATGAGAGTTGGGGTGAGAGACTATCAGTAAATTTTAGGGAGAATAAAAAGATGTTCTGGAAGGAGGTAAATAGGGTGCGTAAGACAAGGGAGCAAATCGGAACTTCAGTGAAGGGCGTAAATGGGGAGGTGATAACAAGTAGTGGTGATGTGAGAAGGAGATGGAATGAGTATTTTGAAGGTCTGTTGAATGTGTCTGATGACAGAGTGGCAGATATAGGGTGTTTGGGTCGAGGTGGTGTGCAAAGTGAGAGGGTTAGGGAAAATGATTTGGTAAACAGAGAAGAGGTAGTAAAAGCTTTGCGGAAGATGAAAGCCGGCAAGGCAGCAGGTTTGGATGGTATTGCAGTGGAATTTATTAAAAAAGGGGGTGACTGTATTGTTGACTGGTTGGTAAGGTTATTTAATGTATGTTTGACTCATGGTGAGGTGCCTGAGGATTGGCGGAATGCGTGCATAGTGCCATTGTACAAAGGCAAAGGGGATAAGAGTGAGTGCTCAAATTACAGAGGTATAAGTTTGTTGAGTATTCCTGGTAAATTATATGGGAGGGTATTGATTGAGAGGGTGAAGGCATGTACAGAGCATCAGATTGGGGAAGAGCAGTGTGGTTTCAGAAGTGGGAGAGGATGTGTGGATCAGGTGTTTGCTTTGAAGAATGTATGTGAGAAATACTTAGAAAAGCAAATGGATTTGTATGTAGCATTTATGGATCTGGAGAAGGCATATGATAGAGTTGATAGAGATGCTCTGTGGAAGGTATTAAGAATATATGGTGTGGGAGGCAAGTTGTTAGAAGCAGTGAAAAGTTTTTATCGAGGATGTAAGGCATGTGTACGTGTAGGAAGAGAGGAAAGTGATTGGTTCTCAGTGAATGTAGGTTTGCGGCAGGGGTGTGTGATGTCTCCATGGTTGTTTAATTTGTTTATGGATGGGGTTGTTAGGGAGGTAAATGCAAGAGTCTTGGAAAGAGGGGCAAGTATGAAGTCTGTTGGGGATGAGAGAGCTTGGGAAGTGAGTCAGTTGTTGTTCGCTGATGATACAGCGCTGGTGGCGGATTCATGTGAGAAACTGCAGAAGCTGGTGACGGAGTTTGGTAAAGTGTGTGGAAGAAGAAAGTTAAGAGTAAATGTGAATAAGAGCAAGGTTATTAGGTACAGTAGGGTTGAGGGTCAAGTCAATTGGGAGGTGAGTTTGAATGGAGAAAAACTGGAGGAAGTGAAGTGTTTTAGATATCTGGGAGTGGATCTGTCAGCGGATGGAACCATGGAAGCGGAAGTGGATCATAGGGTGGGGGAGGGGGCGAAAATTTTGGGAGCCTTGAAAAATGTGTGGAAGTCGAGAACATTATCCCGGAAAGCAAAAATGGGTATGTTTGAAGGAATAGTAGTTCCAACAATGTTGTATGGTTGCGAGGCGTGGGCTATGGATAGAGTTGTGCGCAGGAGGATGGATGTGCTGGAAATGAGATGTTTGAGGACAATGTGTGGTGTGAGGTGGTTTGATCGAGTAAGTAACGTAAGGGTGAGAGAGATGTGTGGAAATAAAAAGAGCGTGGTTGAGAGAGCAGAAGAGGGTGTTTTGAAATGGTTTGGGCACATGGAGAGAATGAGTGAGGAAAGATTGACCAAGAGGATATATGTGTCGGAGGTGGAGGGAACGAGGAGAAGAGGGAGACCAAATTGGAGGTGGAAAGATGGAGTGAAGAGGATTTTGTGTGATCGGGGCCTGAACATGCAGGAGGGTGAAAGGAGGGCAAGGAATAGAGTGAATTGGAGCGATGTGGTATACAGGGGTTGACGTGCTGTCAGTGGATTGAATCAAGGCATGTGAAGCGTCCGGGGTAACCATGGAAAGCTGTGTAGGTATGTATATTTGCGTGTGTGGACGTGTGTATGTACATGTGTATGGGGAGGGTTGGGCCATTTCTTTCGTCTGTTTCCTTGCGCTACCTCGCAAACGCGGGAGACAGCGACAAAGTATAAAAAAAAAAAAAAAAAAAAAAAAAAAATATATATATATATATATATATGTTATTCCATGTGTGGCGAGGTGGCGACGGGAATGAATAAAGGCAGACAGTATAAATTATGTACATGTGTATATATGTATATGTCTGTGTGTATATATATATGTATACATTGAGATGTATAGGTATGTATATTTGCGTGTGTGGACGTGTATGTATATGCATGTGTATGTGGGTGGGTTGGGCCATTCTTTCGTCTGTTTCCTTGCGCTACCTCGCTAACACGGGAGACAGCGATAAAGCAAAATAGATAAATAAATAAATATACATAACCTTTTCCTCAGTCAACAGAGGATTTCGCGTAACTCACAACCTCCTCCTCCTCCTCCTCTTCTCGTGAGTTACCTGTGCCACTCACAAGCCATTTCTTGGTCTTGCTTTTAACCCACCATCACCGAAAACGCTCTACAATGCCACACAAGTTTGACCCACACGTTATAACGAGACGCCCCCACTTTTAACGAGCTGGTCATTCCCCATACACACCCATTAACCATCCATCTCCCATCGCTCTTGGTGTTCCTAGCATGGTATGGAAACTACCATTACTTTGCATGGTATGGAAACTACCATTACTTTGCATGGTATGGAAACTACCATTACTTTGCATGATATGGAAACTACCATTACTTTGCATGATGTGGAAACTACCATTACTTTGCATGCTATGGAAACTACCATTACTTTGCATGCTATGGAAACTACCATTACTTTGCATGGTATGGAAACTACCATTACTTTGCATGGTGTAGAAACTACCATTACTTTGCATGATGTGGAAAAACTACCATTTCTTTGCATGATATGGAACCTACCATTACTTTGCATGGTATGGAAACTACCATTACTTTGCATGGTATGGAAACTACCATCACTTTGCATGATATGGAACCTACCATTACTTTGCATGGTATGGAAACTACCATTACTTTGCATGATATGGAACCTACCATTACTTTGCATGGTTTGGAAACTACCATGACTTTGCATGGTATGGAACCTACCATTACTTTGCATGGTTTGGAAACTACCATGACTTTGCATGGTATGGAAACTACCATTACTTTGCATGGTATGGAAACTACCATCACTTTCCCTGGTTATTTTAAAGGAGGGGTGTGATATCCGAGCTTAAGATAACGGAATATTAGTTATTTCATTTATCGTTTATACAGCCCAGAATTCCTGTCACTGTGGCTCCCGCAGATTCAAAGCGGCGCTCCGCTCAGGAGCAGGGGAATGATGGATTCCTGCGGACTGTGTGTGTGTGTGCTTCCCCTCTGTCCATTTGACGATCGTGTATCCTCGGCGGAGGTGGTTCGTCGCCGGCGGAGTACGGTAACGCCAATGTATCAGATCTATGAGATATGGCCGAGGCATTCGTAACTTCCAGACGTCTATGACACACGTCTATGTCCGTCTATAGAACGCTAACTGTGATATAGGAAATACCTATATTTCCCTATGATTCCCTATATAATATAGGAAACGGCTATATTGCGCTATAATACCTTAAATAATATAGGAAATATCTGTATTGCGCTATAATTTCTTATATGATATAGAAAACATCTATATTGCCCTATGATTCCTTATATAATATAGGAAACGGCTATATTGCGCTATAATACCTTAAATAATATAGGAAATATCTGTATTGCGCTATAATTTCTTATATGATATAGAAAACATCTATATTGCCCTATGATTCCTTATATGATATAGAAAACATCTATATTACTCTATCATTCTTTATATATGTCCTCAGTTTCTTGGGTTGCGCCTTCGTATTTTAAGTAATGATATGTATCACCTGTTTATTTAAGCAATGATAATTCATCTACTTATTTAAGTAATGATATTTCATCATGTTTAATTAAGTAATGATAATTCATTATATGTTTATTTAAGTAATGATAATTCATCATCTACTTATTTAAGTAATGATGATTCATCATCTACTTATTTGTTATAATACATAATCTACTTATTTAAGTAATGATAATTCATCATCTACTTATTTAAGTAATGACCATTCATCATCTACTTATTTGTTATGATAATACATAATCTACTTATTTAAATGATGATGATTCATCATCTACTTATTTAAGTAATGGTGATTCATCATGTACTTATTTAAGTATATATCTTAACCTTCCCTCGAGGACTCCTAGGGCAATTAAGTACATACGGTAGACGAAGAATATAGAATAGAACAATAGATATTATCTGTGAATATTTCTAAACTGGAAAACATTCTGTAGAGCAAACTGGTTTTTTCTTTTTTTATTTCTTTTTCCAGTCGTGGAAGCTGGACAGAATGGAAGAAAAAATCTCTTGTGTGAGTTGGAGGAAAAAGAAATACAAATACAGTGTATGTGAGAGAGGAATATATATATATATATATATATATATATATATATATATATATATATATATATATATATATATATATATATCAACTGACTGTTATATTTCTCTCTTGTGTCTCCCCTGATGATGTGATTATTACACGAAAGTGCACTTGGGAACTTTTCGTGTTTCATTTTCCCCGTGGACTCATAGGAATATATATATATATATATATATATATATATATATATATATATATATATATATATATATATATATATATGAACTTCGTGGTGAATCGTGAGGTCGCCCCGACACACGAATGATAAAAGAAAAGGGAAGAGAGAAAAGTCACTGAAAGAGAAGATGCAGAGATAAAGGATGATAAGGGGATGCCACCTTATCGTAGACGATAAGAAATGGCACACAGTAGACCAAAGGGCGCCTACCTCCTGAAGGCAAGACGACCCGCTTTTTTTTTTTTCACCTTCCCATCTCCCGTGTTTGAGCCCCCAGCCGCCCTAGGCCTTCATCACAACACAGCACGGGTCAGGGTCGCCCACTGTACCACATCTATACGGGTCATTTCCCCAGGCCTTTGTGGTATAGAAAAACCAAGACAGCTATAGCTATATAGATGCGCGAGGGCCCACGAGATCGGGTTAGCGCGGGGTTATAGACCGACATCATGGTTCGCAGAGGCGGAAGGGAAATTCAACGAGAATATTTAACACGAGATCATGGTAAAGTTAACAGGAATATTTAACACGTCATGGTGAAATTAACAGGAATATTTAACTCAGATCAGGGTAGAGTTAACAGGAATATTGAACACGTCATGGTAAAGTTAACAGGAATATTTGACACATCGTGGTAATGTTAACAGGAATATTTAACTCAGATCAGGGTAGAGTTAACAGGAATATTTAACATTATGGTAAAGTTAACAGGAATATTCAACACAATAGATATGGTAAAGTTAACAGGAATATGTAACAGATCAGGATAAAGTTAACAGGAATATTTGACATATGTTAAAGTTAACAGGAATATTCAACACAAGATATGGTAAAGTTAACAGGAATATGTAACAGATCAGGATAAAGTTAACAGGAATATTTGACATATGTTAAAGTTAACAGGAATATTCAACACAGATCAGGGTAAAGTTATCAGGAATATTTAACACAAGATATCAGGGTAAAGTTAACAGGAATATTTAACACGATATCAGAGTAAAGTTAATAGGAATATTTAACACAAATCATGGTAAAGTTAACAGGAATATTTAATACAAGAGATCAGGGTAAAGTTAACGGGAATATTTAACAGAGATCATGGTAAAGTTAACGAATATTTAATACAAGAGATCAGGGTAAAGTTAACGGGAATATTTAACAGAGATCATGGTAAAGTTAACGGGAATATTTAACAGAGATCATGGTAAAGTTAACAGGAATATTTAACAGATCATGGTAAAGTTAACAGGAATATTTAACACAAGAGATCGTGGTAAAGTTAACAGGAATATTTAACACACGAGATCATGGTAAAGTAACAGGAATATTTAACACAAGAGACCATGGTAAAGTTAACAGGAATATTTAACGCAAGAGAGCAGGGTAAAGTTAACAGGAATATTTATCGCAAAGATCATGGTAAAGTTAACAGGAATATTTAACACAAGAGATCATAGTAAAGTTAACAGAAATATTTAACACAAGAGATCATGGTAAAGTTATCAGGAATATTTTACACATGAGATCAGGGTAAAGTTAACAGGAATATTCAACCCAAGAGATAATGATAAAGTTAACAGGAATATTCAACACAAGAGATAATGATAAAGTTAACAGGAATATTCAACACAAGATCAGTAGCAATATGGTGGTCGTATGTATGGAATGTTGGGTAATATTACTGGATATTGAGGGACCAGGTTTACGATATTCTGTTTGAATATTCATGCGGAGTGAATGCTTAGGTATTTGGAAGGGAATACATCTATCTATTAGTAGGTAAAGTTTGTGCCTTAGTGCGTTAAACCCTGGTTCGCAACTCGTAAAGTCTGTCCCATATTACGTAAAGTCTGTCCCATATTACGTAAAGTCTGTCCCATATTACGTAAAGTATGTCCCATATTACGTAAAGTCTGTCCCATATTACGTAAAGTCTGTTGTACTGTTAAGGAAAGTCTTTTTCGCGGTATGTAAGGTCTGTTCCCACGGCCATATGGTCAGTTCCCACGCCTATGAGGTCAGTTCCCACGCCCATGAGGTCTGTTCTCACGTCCGTAAGGTCTGTTCCCACGTCCGTAAGGTCTGTTCCCACGGTTATATGATCAGTTCCCACGCCTATGAGGTCAGTTCCCACGCCCATGAGGTCTGTTCTCACGTCCGTAAGGTCTGTTCCCACGTCCGTAAGGTCTGTTCCCACGGTTATATGGTCAGTTCCCACGCCCATGAGGTCAGTTCTCACGGTCGTAAGGTCTGTTCCCACGGACATATGGTCAGTTCCCACGCCCGTAAGGTCTGTTCCCACGTCCGTAAGGTCTTTTCCCACGGTAATATGGTCAGTTCCCACGCCCATGAGGTCAGTTCCCACGCCCATAAGGTCTGTTCCCACGGCCGTAAGGTCTGTTCCCACGGTTTGAAAGGTCTGTTCCCACGGTTTGAAAGGTCTGTTCCCATGCTCATTAGCTCTGTTCCCACGTCCCGTATTTCTAAATCTTTTTTTTATCATACCTACAACTTTACCCTCGTACTCTCTTCCCTCTAATTCATCCTCCAATCCGAATACATCTAGGAACAGACCAATAGACCACAGAGGAAAACATCCTCGCTTGGCACCTTCTTTCGTTCCTTAACTCTTAAAAGGTACAATGAGTCTGTCTCAATGCTCACTTATATACCTTTTTTGCATTATGCTGTTCGGGTTAACCTTAAAAGTCTTTCGCATTCGTTTTATTGAGTTTATTCAATTGTGGTTTTATATTTCTATGTCACATTCTCTTCCCCGCATGTGTCTTTATATATATATATATATATATATATATATATATATATATATATATATTTCTTTCATGCTATTAGCCATTTCCCGCATTAGCGAGGTAGCGTTAAGAACAGAGGCCTGGGCCTTTGAGGGAATATCCTCACCTGGCCCCCTTCTCTGTTCCTTCTTTTGGAAAATTAAAAAAAAAAAATATATATATATATATATATATATATATATATATATATATATATATATATATATATATATATATAGGGTCTGGATCATTCTTGAACCTCTTATTCCTTCTATAGACGTCTTTCACACCCCAGTCTCTCTCTCTCTCTCTCTCTCTCTCTCTCTCTCTCTCTCTCTCTCTCTCTCTCTCTCTCTCTCTCTCTCCCCAGTTCGGTGTGTCATTCGCTCACCGTTGCTCCCATTTACAGTTTTAGCGTGAGGGCTTGGACGGAGCGGAGCGTTCACAGCGATCATGAAGAGTCGTGGGTTGGGCGATGATGGAGGGAGGAGGAGGAGAAAGAGACAGACAGACAGACAGACAGACAGAAATAAACGATATATAGACAGAAACATATAGACAGTTAGAAAGGAAATTTTCAAAATATACACGGGAAGTATTGATATATATATATATATATATATATATATATATATATATATATATATATATATATATATATATAATTTATTTTGCTTTGTCGCTGTCTCCCGCGTTTGCGAGGTAGCGCAAGGAAACAGACGAAAGAAATGGCCCAACCCACCCACATACACATGTATTTACATACACGTCCACACACGCAAATATACATACCTATATATATTTGCGTGTGTGGACGTGTATATATATATATATATATATATATATATATATATATATATATATTTCTTTTCTTTCAAACTATTCGCTATTTCCCCCGTTAGCGAGGTAGCGTTGAGAACAGAGGACTGGGCCTTTGAAGGAATATCCTCACCTGGCCCCCTTCTCTGTTCCTTCTTTTGGAAAATAAGCCAGTGCCTACTAGAACAGAAAAAAAAATTGCCGGATACAAAGACAGACATAGAAAAACTAAGAAATAGACATGAACACCAAAAAAGAGAGTCCATATTTCCATTTCTCAAATTAATCCCCTTTTTTTATATATATATGTTAGGCAATGGTGACAGAGTCTCCCCCAAACTCCCGGCGATCTGTCACAAACGTGTACCCCCCCGGATGGCAAAACACGCCGTCCCACAGTTTCCTATGTTGTCCGGGATATTCAGAGAGTTTGCCGCAGGTCGCCATGCAGATTGCCCTCCGCTGTCACGGTCGAAGGAGGCTTTTGTGGGGCGGGAAACTTTGGCCGTGGAGACATCTGACACGACGTCTGGGCACGGGGGCTCGAACCAGTGGTTTGACGAAGATGTGGTTGAATTGCTCCGTCAGTTAGGGGGTAGAGAGACCCCTCCCCCCCCGGGTCGTTGTGATAGTTACGCCATGGTGATTTGGGTGGAGTAACGATGGTTAAGGATGAGTGATGGTAATTTGAGATGATTAATAATGGTTAATGATGATGATTTATATAATGAGTTATAAATCAAGGGGTCGTATACCGTCGTGGTCAAGGGTCGTATACCGTCGTGGTCAAGGGTCGTATACCGTCGTGCTCAAGGGTCGTGTACCGTCGTGGTCAAGGGTC
>NC_092237.1:6474800-6477300 GCF_036320965.1 Panulirus ornatus
TAAGGCAATCAGGGTTTAAGTTTAGGTAAGTTTTAAGGCAGTTTGGGTTTATTTTTAGATAAGTTTCAAATGCTGCCAAAGTTTGGTTTAGGTAAGGTCACTGGGTGTTTATATTAAGGGTAAATTGTGATACAAAAATATTCAAGCAAATTAATCATTATATATATATATATATATATATATATATATATATATATATATATATATATATATATATATATATATATTATAAGAACGGGACAAGAATCAAATGTCTTGTGTAATCACGGTAAAAACTATGATAATTGTATTGACTGGAGTAATACCATCTCAGTTATTAACTCTATTACCACGAGACATATCATTGAATCTTCTATTATTAAATACACAAAGAATATTAGTGATGGTTTATACAAATTAGATAACTTTATTGTTGATAAGATTTGTAAAATGATAAGTTCATGAACGCTTGTTGCATGTCTAGGACAATCGCATGTTTACCAAATGGCGTCCTAGCTTCGTCTGTTCGATGTATATCAACTGACTGTTATATTTCTCTCTTGTGTCTCCCCTGATGATGTGATTATTACACGAAAGTGCACTTGGGAAATTATCGTGTTTCATTTTCCCCGTGGACTCATAGGAATATATATATATATATATATATATATATATATATATATATATATATATATATATATATATATATATATAAACTGACTGAGTTTCGTTAATACAAAATTTGGTCAATACAGCGCACGACAATGTCTCCACTGTAAGCAGGGATACAGTTGCTGTATTTAAAGGTATGGATAAGTAATTATGATGGTTTAGGAATTACTTTAATTGTCTTTTGTAAATGAAATGCATAGGGTTCATCATAGACCATCAGGTCTTAGCTTATCTGTCTTTCTTATGTACAACTTAACTAACTAATCTAACTCAAACAAACCTAACCTAACTTAATTTAGCCTAACCTAACCTAACTTAATCTAACCTAACCTAACTACACCTTAGCTACCTAACCTAAGCTAAACCTAGCCCAATCAAACCTGACCTTAGCTTGACCTAACTTGACCTAAGCTGACCTGCCCGGTGTAACCCTTGACGAACCCCCTGCCCCCCCCTACTCCCCTTTACAGCTGTACTAACTCACCCTCACAACCACCTGCCTGTAATCCTGACCCCTCCCTCCCTCCCCCCTCTCCCCCTCTTTACTAATGACCCACCATGATCTGGGTGAGAGAGAGAGAGAGAGAGAGAGAGAGAGAGAGAGAGAGAGAGAGAGAGAGAGAGAGAGAGAGAGAGGGGTCGAATGTTATTAACGACCTGGCCCTCTGGTGGGAGGCGCAGAAGTGGTTAATTACCTTCTCTTTATAGACACACCACCGCGCCCTTACACCAGGGGGGTAAGGGGGGGGTAGGGGGGCTGTATCTCCCCTCCCCTTATTTTAAGTCTTGCGGGGGCGGGGGGGGGGACGTAATTCCCTTGATTGGAGATCTTTATAACCTAAATTATCATCCCCCTCCCCCCCTAACAACCTAGTATTCTGCTTGGGTTAATTGTTGAAATAGCGTTTAATTTCATTGGTAATTAATTTGCATATATATATACACCCCCATCGAGTGGGTGAAGTTTAGTGGCCTCGCCTTTGGGTCATTAAGTGGTTGAAGAGGGGGGGGGGATGTTGTTGTTGTGGGGGAGGGGTGGGAAAGGGTTGGGAAATGGGGGGAGGGGTAATGATTATAACCATCTGGGCTAATATACATAAACACTGTTTCTTTTTTCTTTCTTCTTTTTTTTTTAATACACTCTCTTTTTTATCTCGCTCGTACAACGATCCGTTTTCTTATAATAGTTGACTAAGAGGGATTTAATGAACGCTCATTAGAACACAGTAGGTTGGCCAGATGGTGTACACGTAATTGCGTGTGGTCTGCTAGTAGATCGAACCCCCCCCCCCGCCCACATACACACGGGGGGGGGTGTGAGGGGGGTGTATATTTAGCTGGGTGTAAGATGTATACTATCCCTTTTGCCTCAAAGTTTATGAAATACACCTCTGGCTAACTTCAACCTTTGTAGATATTCTGTGAATAATACATATATATATTCCTATGAGTCCACGGGGAAAATGAAACACGATTAAGTTCCCAAGTGCACTTTCGTGTAATAATCACATCATCAGGGGAGACACAAGAAAGAAATATAAGTCAGTTGATATACATCGAAGACACACACACACACACACACACACACACACACACACACACTTTCCTGAACCTGTGTTTTCAAGTGTACCTACACTTCAGGAGTAACATTGCCGACTTGTGTACACTCTGGGCCTCTACACCCATAGAGATGTACACCCCGCAGGCCTACACCCTACCCCAACATCGTGGGTTCTCCCTCCTACATCAACACCTTTGAGTGCTACACACACACACGCACCGTCCAGACCTACACCACCAAACCTACACTTACCCCAGCTGAGCCACAAGTCCACACCAACACTCCAGA
>NC_092237.1:6482300-6487300 GCF_036320965.1 Panulirus ornatus
ATTATTATTATTATTATTATTACTACTACTACTACTACTACTACTACTACAATTACTACTACTACTACTAGTATTATTATATTATTGTTATCATTATCATTTTATTACATTTTTATTATTAATATTATTATTATCATCATCATTATTATATCAGTATATTCAGGGGTAGATGGTAGACTTCCGTATATGTCAAGTTGAAAGAAATTGAATTTGAAACGTCAAATGAATTTTGTAATTGTCGTCTGTAACTTCTCTTTGTCCCACAATATATATTTACAGCAGCTGTGTTTTATTTAGATGATATTGTTAAGCATTGAAATCGGGTACTTCCGTATTCGAAACGATATGGAATCGGCTTCCCAGCGTTAGAAATGGGATGAAATCGGGTTTTCGGTGGTAGAATACGTATGAAATCGGCTTCCCCGTGTTAAGAATGGTTTAAAATCGGGTTTTCGGTGTTAGAATGTGCATGAAATCGGCTTGTCCATGTTCAAAGCGGCATGAAATCGGATATACCGTGCTGCGAGCTGTTTGAAATCGGCTTTTCCGTGATAAGAGTGGCATAAAATCGGCTTCGTGGTAAAAGTGCGTACGAAATCGGTTCCCCCTCGGTGTCCCAAACTTTATGGTATCGGCTTTGTTGTGCGTATGAACACAGTGGATCATATGGTCTGTAGTATGAATAGGTATGGTCTCTGGTATGTATAACTATGGTCTCTGGTATGTATAACTATGGTCTCTGGTATGTATAAGTATGGTCTCTGGTATGTATAAGTATGGTCTCTGGTATGTATAACTATGGTCTCTGGTATGTATAAGTATGGTCTCTGGTATGTATAAGTATGGTCTCTGGTATGTATACTCTGGTATGTATAAGTATGGTCTCTGGTATGTATACTCTGGTATGTATAAGTATGGTCTCTGGTATGTATAAGTATGGAATACAGGTTCAGTGATTATATGATGACTAGTGTGTACTTGGAAAGATTTAAGTAATTCTCTTAATTACTTTTAAGTACTTGGAAAGACTTAAGTAATTCTTTTAATTAATCTTAAGTACTTGGAAAGACTTAGGTAATTTTTTAAGCATTGTCAACCAATTTTTTTTTTTTAATCTACCATTCCTCTCTCTCTCTCTCTCTCTCTCTCTCTCTCTCTCTCTCTCTCTCTCTCTCTCTCTCTCTCTCTCTCTCTCTATCTATCTATCTATCTATCTCTCTGTGTTGTCCATTCCTAGCTAGCGTGGAAGCAGTCGTGTATGTGTGTGTGTGTGTGTGTGTGTGGGTTCGAATCTCCGAATAGGTCGACTTTAGGTCAACATGATCCAAGTCTTTGATCATTTTGGAAGACTCGTTGTGGTGTCTCTCCCTCCCCCCTCCCCCTGCCCCCCTCCCTCCCCTCCCTCCCCCCTCCCCCTGCCCCCTCCCCCTGCCGCCCCCCCTCCCCCTCCCCCTTGGGGTGTGATGCAGGGGCACGAGTCGCTAATCTGAGGGTGATTTGGGGGGGGCGTAGGTCGCCAACGAGGTCAAACGGGGGTCAAAGATCATCCGTTGACCCCCCCCGAAAGGTGGTCGTGTTCTTACGGGTCTCTCGAGAGTCAAAGTCATCCAGCAGGATGACCCTTATAGGCCTATGCTGCTTAAAGGGGACACACACACACACACACACACACACACACACACACATACACACACACACACACACACACACGCACACACACACACACACACACACACATACACACACACACACACACACACACACGCACACACACACACACACACACACACACACACACACACACGCACACACACATGATCTGTTGCTGTTTGAATTCATATATGTGTATATTAAGAGGAAGGAATGATGTTCAGTGCGAGAAAAAGAACGTGTATTAGAGAGGAGGAGAGAAGAGAGGAGAGGGAGTGTGGAGTAATATGGACACTTACAGTGCAGTCATCAAGCGTCGTACCGTCGTACTCAAGCGTCGTACCGTCTTACCGTCGTACTCAAGCGTCGTACCGTCGTACTCAAGCGTCGTACCGTCGTACCCAAGAAGTGTACCGTCGGCCTCAGGAATGGGTGGGGGGGGGGGGATGGGACGGACGTACCGCCACGCCGAAGAACATGTACCGTCGCGCTCACGTTAACGAAGAGAAAGAAAGAAAGAAAGTAAGAAAAGAAAGAAAGAAAGAAGAAGGAAAGAAAGGAAGAAGGAAAGAAAGAAAAGAAGGAAGAAAGAAAGAAAGAAAGAAGGAAAGAAAGAAAGGAAGAAGGAAAGAAAAGAAAGAAAGAAAGTAAGAAAAAAAGAAAGAAGGAAAGAAAGAAAAGAAAGAAAGAAAGAAGGAAAAGAAAGATAGAAGGAAAGAAAGAAAGAAGGAAAGAAAGAAAGAAAGAAAGAAAGAAGGAAAGAAAGATAGAAGGAAAGAAAGAAAGAAAGGAAAGAAGAAAGAAAGAAAGAAGGAAAGAAAGATAGAAGGAAAGAAAGAAAGAAGGAGAAAGAAAGAAAGAAAGAAGGAGAGAAAGAAAGAATGAAAAGAAAGACAGAAAGAAAGAAGGAAGGAAAGGAAAGAGAAGAAAGAAAGAAAAGAAAGAAAGAAGAACAGAAAAGAAAGAAAGAAAGAGAAAGAAGGAAGGAAGGAAGGAAGGTGGTATGTGGGTGGTTGCCTTCGTCAGGAGGGAGGCGCTGGCTGGCTGGATCGCCAGACGAGCCACTGCCTGGCGGAGGGGAAGGCCGCTGAACCACCAGGAAAAAAGGGGTTTGGCGACCATGAACGGGGGGGGGGGCCTCTTCCCCCTTCCTTCCCCCCTTCCTTCCCCCTTCCTTCCCCCCTTCCTTCCCCCTTCCTTCCCCCCTTCCTTCCCCTTCCCCCCCCCATCGGCAGACGAGCAGCCCCCCGCCCCCCTCACGCACACGTCATCAAGCCAATCTTGCAGGTTTCCCTAACGACCCCAAATGACCCTTACCCCTCGTCATGGCCCTGGAATGGGCAGGAAACTGGCCCCAATTAGGAGAGCCCAGGCCCCCTTTTGGCCCCGCCCATCATACGAAGGACATGATAACTGCTCGTCTCGGTGATTCGGAGAGGGGGGAGGGGGAGGAGAGCGCGAGCGCGCGCGCGCACACTCCCACATCTCTCTCAGGACGCGACTGTCGCCAGCGACGGCGTGTGATTGGCGGACGACGTTCGTCGACGATGGTGATTCATTAAGCTAATGAGGGAGGAGGAGGAGGAGGGGTTAATTAATGAGGGGAGGAGGGTGTGTGTCTACGATGGAAGACTGTGGTGGTGGGGTGGTGGCATGATGAAGTCAAACGCTCATGACAGTGCATGATAGAATATTGTCACACCTCCTCCTCCTCCTCCTCACCTCTTCCTCCTCCTCTTCCTCCTCTTCTTCTTCCTCCTCCTCCTCCTCCTCCTCCTCCTCCTCCTCCTCCTCCTCCTCCTCTCCTCCTCTTCCTCCTCTTCCTCCTCTTCTTCCTCTTCCTCCTCACCTCTTCCTCACCACCTCCTCCTTCCCTCTTCCTCCCACCTCCCAATTTCAAGCAGCCTCCCTCCCCCATTTATGCATAAATGGGTGATTAGAAATAGGGAACATAATCGTCTTTCCAGAACTTATATACATGAATATCGTCTATTAAGTGTCATAGAAATAGCTCTATACTAAATACAAACATCTATATAAACACGGGTTAACATTGAATTAACATTATACTAAATACAAACATCTATATAAACACGGGTTAACACTGAATTAACATTATACTAAATACAAACATCTATATAAACACGGGTTAACATTGAATTAACATTATACTAAATACAAACATCTATATAAACACGGGTTAACATTAGATTAACATTTAAAACATAATTTCGGTAATGAAGTGAGAGTTATTGTAATAAGTATTAAAAGATTGTAATGAATATTAGATAATTGTTATCTTGTATAAGATATTTGTTATTAACTTCGCATTTTTGTTTGGTGAAGTATATGTATGTGAAGTAAATAAAAGTAAATAAGGCATAGTGAAGTACATGTATGTGAAGTAAATAAGGCATGGTGAAGTATATGTATGTGAAGTAAATAAGGATTGAAGTATATGTATGTGAAGTAAATAAAAGTAAATAAGGCTTGGTCAAGTATATGTATGTGAAGTAAATAAGCATTTGAAACTCGATCCACAGACGTAAGGTCCACACAGTGTGTTAGGTTGACGTAGACATTTGAGATGAATTAATGATTGCTGATGAGACATGATTTGCATAGTGGAACACGTCTTGTCGCTGGTGGGCCCCCCATCCCCCCCTCCTTCTGTAGGGGGAAGGGGGGGGAGGAGAGTGGGGAGGGAGGGTACTTGTAAACAAAGTGTAAAAGACTTACCTCGCTTAGGTTGTGGTTGTGGTTGTGGTAGAAGATCCCGCCGTGTGGTTGTGGTTGTGGTGGTGTTGGTGTGTCTGGGTCACGGCCAGAGACGCGCACCAACACAGCCATCCCCCTCACACCCTCCCACACCCCCACCCCTTTCTCCAACACACACACACACACACACACACACACACACACACACACACACACACATACACACACACACACACACACACACTGGAGCAGCGGAGGGTACTGTGGCCCAACCACCCAACCCCTCGTCTGCATCATAACTGCTGCATTATTTTGGCGTTTCCCGTCGCTGCTGCTGCTGCTGCTCTCCCTCCCTCTCTCCCTCTATCTCTCTCCCTCTCCCCCTCTCCCTCTCTCTCTCTCTGCTGATCCCGTATGCGGCATGCAGCACGGCGGAAGGGGGATGGGATGGGAGGGAGGGTGTGTGTGTGTGTGTGTGTGTGTGGTCAGCAAGACAGATCGCTAGACAAGGGTTCGATCCCCCGCCCCTCCCACACACACTCCCCTCTCAGGGACGCAGATGAGGGATGGAGAGAGAGAGAGAGAGAGAGAGAGAGAGAGAGAGAGAGAGAGAGAGAGAGAGACGTAGCCAC
>NC_092237.1:6489800-6514800 GCF_036320965.1 Panulirus ornatus
CGACCCTATAGCACGACGGTGCGACCCCCTTGTGCACGACGGTGCGACCCCCTTTGTGCACGACGGTACGACCCTTGTGCACGACGGTGCGACCCCTTTGTGCACGACGGTACGACCCTTGAGCACGACGGTGCGACCCCTTGTGTACGACGGTACGACCCTATAGCACGACGGTACGACCCTTAAACAGGATCGTACCGTCGTCCTCAAAGGACACACACACACACACACACACACACACACACACACACACACACACACACACGAGTTTACTTTATAATAGTTTACTAAATAATAATCTCAATTAACCCCGTCTTAATTAACCCCATCCGCATCTCATCTTCACCTGAGAGCTCAAGGAAATCAGGCAAGACATTATTGTGAACAGTAACGAAATTCTTTGTCATTTTTGACGCCAGGGTATCGTAACGGATGACGTAAATCTTGGTCCATTTCATTATCCGATTAAAACGGTTTGGCTCGGGGATCCCGGCCAAGTCTTAGCTTTCAATTAATTACGGGTTATTGAACCGCAGTGCAGGAAATGGCCTGTTGAGATGTCAGAGTTGAAATTGCTAGTGTGGTAGATATGATCACTCTCACGCCAAGGAAGAACAATTTGATGGCGTTCGGGGAGGAGGAGGAGGAGGTGGCCGGGGCTTGGGGTATGTGTGTGGGGAGGTGGGAGGATGGGGCGGGGTGTTGGCGAGGGAGAGGGGGATCCGAACCCATATATTCGTTCGTCATCGACACTCGAACAGGATCCAATTACAAGTGATCGCCACTAAAAGCGTTCAGACTCCGTATCAGCAAAGGGGGTCGGTCTCTTTTGTTTTTTTTTTTCCGCGTCTCCCGCCAAAATGTACGATCACATATTGTTTCCTCCACACATATACCCTGGCGTGTCTTGAGCCGAGTTTGGTTATGGAAACGAATTTTATGGTTTGCTAAGATGGCTATCATGGATTTATGGTCTAAACAAAGCTCAAGAAAGTCATAATTCTAGAAATTATAGATGGCAACTTGTTGTAGAGGCTAGAAAGTAAATGGGATGTTATCATTGGAATGGTGTTTTTTTTTTTTTTTTTATCAAACTTCGTCTCATTTCAATATCAGGCTAATTACATTTAGATACATAATGCTTCGGGTTTTTATGCCAGAATCGTCGAGTTTCTGAATAAACAGTGAATAGATAGATAGATAGATAAATACAGATACGTTGATAGATAGATAGATAGATAGATAGAGAGAGAGAGAGAGAGAGAGAGAGAGAGAGAGAGAGAGAGAGAGAGAGAGAGAGAGCACATACCGATGACGACACGAAGGAAGGTTTGTGGGTGTTGACCGAAAGATTCCGGTTAAACTGAGATATTCCGCTCAACCGAACGATTCCGATGAACCGAATTGTCCCGGTGAACCGAACTGTTCCGCTTAAGCGATATATTCCATAGTGACGTCATTCGCAAGCTGCAGAGAGACATGTTAACTTGCTATCGCACGTATCGTCGTCATCACCCCGTATCGCATCGTATTACAGGTGTCGTATCTACGATAGCTGTAATACGCTCGTATTCCGGATACGGAGAGGAGGAGCGTCGGTATCGTGGGGTATCGTATGTATCATGATATCGTACGTTCCGATACATACACTGCAGATATCGTACATACCTCACCCATGACCAAAAAAAAAAGAATCAAATAAATGGCGGAAGTATATCATTATACGTTGTATGGCAGGGGTTGTGTCGTAGACGGGTATCATCAGGTATCGTAAGTATCGTCGTGGTTGTTGTAGGTATTGCCGACGCGGCGAGCGTCGTAAGTAAAGTATCGTTCACTCCCACCCTCCCGGGCGTGATGATTATCGTACCTCCGGCGGCCAAGATCTCTATCAGGCCGGGACCCCGGTACCGGGACCATGACGGCGCTAACCCACGGAGCCTCGTAGATATTAAAGTCTAATGCGTAATCGTGGGGCAAATCGCCTCTAAAGGGATGATCACGTTCATCTCCATCTCGGCCCCTCGGGCCTGTGGTACACTCCATCAACCTTATCGCGCCATTACCGTCCACAGCCTTCCATCCCTGCGCACACTCCCTCTCATTTGTCCGCAGTTTCCATCACCTCTCGTTTCTATTGGGCTGTTTTGGGTAGTCAATTAAAGTACGAGGGATCCCCGCCGTTAAGCACTGCGCGCGCAGCAACAATCCCATTGGGGTAATTGCCTCCGCTGCAGGGATTTCCTCGTACGGCTGGCAGCGCCGGCCCTGCCAAATATGGACGGGGAGGGCAGTGCGCGTGCGCCGGACACGGCCATTCGTCCCGCGCCCAACACCGTCTAAATATTCGTTATGCTTTTTGGAGTAATTAAGGTCAAGTTTGCGTGGTTGATTAGCTAATGAGCTGGCCTCCTCTCCCCTCCTCGCCGCCCCGGAACACAGCGTGTGAGCTGCTGCCACATATATACTGCCGAGCGCTCTGATGTTGGTAGAACATTTGATGTGGTGGTTGATAGTGGTGGTTAGTGTGGTTGATGGTGGTTAGTGGTGGTTGATGGTGGTGGTGGTTGGTGTGGTTAATGGTGGGGGTGATGGTGGTGGTTGGTGTGGTTGATGCTGGTAGATGGTGGTTCGCCAGGCTTGAGAAAGGTGCTGGTTGGTTGGAGGGGGTTCGATGGTGGTTGACGAAGATATTATTGATAATTAATAATGTTATTATTGCTTGATATTGACACTTGCAGGGGTTAATGGTGGTTGTTGAGGGGTAGTTACAACCAGTACGAATGGTTGTGGACTGATGATGACACTGGTTGTAACGGGCTGGTGAACTGCTTGTTACGTGTTGTTATACATACATAGAACAAATCAGCTGATCCGTGACGTAATGACCTGTGGCGGGGGTTACCAACTGGCCTGTAACACGTTACTTATTGCACCAGCTGGGTGACGTATCCAGCTGTAACACGTTACGAACCAGCTTCTTCTTAGGGCTCTCTAATGACCTGTGACACGGTTACCTTTTGGGTTGTAATAGAGTTACCATTTGGCCTGTAATAGGGTTACCATTTGGCCTGTAATAGGGTTACCTTTTGGCCTGTAATAGGGTTACCTTTTGGCCTGTAATAGGGTTACCTTTTGGCCTGTAATAGGGTTACATTTTAGCCTGTAACAAGGTTACATTTTGGCCTGTAACAAGGTCACATTTTGGCCTGTAACAAGGTTACATTTTGAATTTGGTGTATTTTCCTTGATTACATTTCTTTCAAGTTAACAGGAATTCGTCTTTGAATCATATAACACACCAGTTAATGTTATCTGTATTTAACACACACAGTTAATGTTGTGTATATTTAACACACACAGTTAATGTTATCTATATTTAACACACACAGTTAATGTTGTGTATATTTAACACAGTTAATGTGTATATTTAACACACACAGTTAATGTTATCTATATTTAACACACACAGTTAATGTTAATTAACAGAATGAATATACCCATCTTGGTGTCCCCTTGGCTGAGTCTCTTTTCATCATTGAAGACATTATGAACCAGCATTGTTCCAGCTCCTTAATTACCCAATTAGCATTGTTCCAGCTCCTTAATTACCCAACCAGCATTGTTTCAGCTCCTTAATTACCCAATTAGCATTGTTCCAGCTCGTTAATTACCCAACCAGCATTGTTCCAGCTGCTTAATTACCCAACCAGCATTGTTTCAGCTCCGTGATTACCCAACCAGCATTGTTCGAGCTTCTTAATTACCCAACCAGCTTGTTCCAGCTCTTTAATTACCCAATTAGCATTGTTCCAGCTGCTTAATTACCCAACCAGCTTGTTCCAGCTTCTTAATTACCCAACCAGCATTGTTCCAGCTCCTTAATTACCCAATTAGCATTGTTCCAGCTGCTTAATTACCCAACCAGCTTGTTCCAGCTTCTTAATTACCCAACCAGCTTGTTCCAGCTTCTTAATTACCCAACCAGCATTGTTCCAGCTCCTTAATTACCCAATTAGCATTGTTCCAGCTCCTTAATTACCCAATTAGCATTGTTCCAGCTCCTTAATTACCCAATTAGCATTGTTCCAGCTCCTTAATTACCCAATTAGCATTGTTCCAGCTCCTTAATTACCCAATTAGCATTGTTCCAGCTTCTTAATTACCCAACCAGCATTGTTCCAGCTTCTTAATTACCCAACCAGCATTGTTCCAGCTTCTTAATTACCCAACCAGCTTGTTCCAGCTTCTTAATTACCCAACCAGCATTGTTCCAGCTTCTTAATTACCCAACCAGCATTGTTCCAGCTCCTTAATTACCCAATTAGCATTGTTCCAGCTGCTTAATTACCCAACCAGCATTGTTCCAGCTCCTTAATTACCCAATTAGCATTGTTCCAGCTGCTTAATTACCCAACCAGCATTGTTCCAGCTCCTTAATTACCCAATTAGCATTGTTCCAGCTCCTTAATTACCCAATTAGCATTGTTCCAGCTCCTTAATTACCCAATTAGCATTGTTCCAGCTCCTTAATTACCCAATTAGCATTGTTCCAGCTTCTTAATTACCCAACCAGCTTGTTCCAGCTTCTTAATTACCCAACCAGCATTGTTCCAGCTCCTTAATTACCCAATTAGCATTGTTCCAGCTCCTTAATTACCCAATTAGCATTGTTCCAGCTCCTTAATTACCCAATTAGCATTGTTCCAGCTCCTTAATTACCCAATTAGCATTGTTCCAGCTTCTTAATTACCCAACCAGCATTGTTCCAGCTTCTTAATTACCCAACCAGCTTGTTCCAGCTTCTTAATTACCCAACCAGCTTGTTCCAGCTGCTTAATTACCCAACCAGCATTGTTCCAGCTCCTTAATTACCCAATTAGCATTGTTCCAGCTTCTTAATTACCCAACCAGCATTGTTCCAGCTCCTTAATTACCCAACCAGCATTGTTCCAGCTCCTTAATTACCCAACCAGCTTGTTCCAGCTTCTTAATTACCCAACCAGCATTGTTCCAGCTTCTTAATTACCCAACCAGCATTGTTCCAGCTCCTTAATTACCCAATTAGCATTGTTCCAGCTCCTTAATTACCCAATTAGCATTGTTCCAGCTGCTTAATTACCCAACCAGCATTGTTCCAGCTTCTTAATTACCCAACCAGCATTGTTCCAGCTGCTTAATTACCCAACCAGCATTGTTCCAGCTCCTTAATTACCCAATTAGCATTGTTCCAGCTTCTTAATTACCCAACCAGCATTGTTCCAGCTCCTTAATTACCCAATTAGCATTGTTCCAGCTCCTTAATTACCCAATTAGCATTGTTCCAGCTCCTTAATTACCCAATTAGCATTGTTCCAGCTTCTTAATTACCCAACCAGCATTGTTCCAGCTCCTTAATTACCCAATTAGCATTGTTCCAGCTCCTTAATTACCCAATTAGCATTGTTCCAGCTCCTTAATTACCCAATTAGCATTGTTCCAGCTCCTTAATTACCCAATTAGCATTGTTCCAGCTCCTTAATTACCCAATTAGCATTGTTCCAGCTGCTTAATTACCCAACCAGCATTGTTCCAGCTCCTTAATTACCCAATTAGCATTGTTCCAGCTCCTTAATTACCCAATTAGCATTGTTCCAGCTTCTTAATTACCCAACCAGCATTGTTCCAGCTCCTTAATTACCCAATTAGCATTGTTCCAGCTCCTTAATTACCCAACCAGCATTGTTCCAGCTGCTTAATTACCCAACCAGCTTGTTCCAGCTTCTTAATTACCCAACCAGCATTGTTCCAGCTTCTTAATTACCCAACCAGCATTGTTCCACTTCTTAATTACCCAACCAGCATTGTTCCACTTCTTAATTACCCAACCAGCATTGTTCCACTTCTTAATTACCCAACCAGCATTGTTCCAGCTTCTTAATTACCCAACCAGCATTGTTCCAGCTCCTTAATTACCCAATTAGCATTGTTCCAGCTTCTTAATTACCCAACCAGCATTGTTCCACTTCTTAATTACCCAACCAGCATTGTTCCACTTCTTAATTACCCAACCAGCTTGTTCCAGCTTCTTAATTACCCAACCAGCATTGTTCCAGCTCCTTAATTACCCAATTAGCATTGTTCCAGCTTCTTAATTACCCAACCAGCATTGTTCCACTTCTTAATTACCCAACCAGCATTGTTCCACTTCTTAATTACCCAACCAGCATTGTTCCAGCTTCTTAATTACCCAACCAGCTTGTTCCAGCTTCTTAATTACCCAACCAGCATTGTTCCAGCTCCTTAATTACCCAATTAGCATTGTTCCAGCTTCTTAATTACCCAACCAGCATTGTTCCAGCTCCTTAATTACCCAATTAGCATTGTTCCAGCTGCTTAATTACCCAACCAGCATTGTTCCAGCTGCTTAATTACCCAACCAGCTTGTTCCAGCTCTTTAATTACCGAACCAGCTTGTTCCAGCTTCTTAATTACCCAACCAGCATTGTTCCAGCTTCTTAATTACCCAACCAGCATTGTTCCAGCTTCTTAATTACCCAACCAGCTTGTTCCAGCTTCTTAATTACCCAACCAGCTTGTTCCAGCTTCTTAATTACCCAACCAGCTTGTTCCAGCTTCTTAATTACCCAACCAGCATTGTTCCAGCTCCTTAATTACCCAATTAGCATTGTTCCAGCTCCTTAATTACCCAATTAGCATTGTTCCAGCTCCTTAATTACCCAATTAGCATTGTTCCAGCTGCTTAATTACCCAACCAGCATTGTTCCAGCTCCTTAATTACCCAATTAGCATTGTTCCAGCTGCTTAATTACCCAACCAGCATTGTTCCAGCTCCTTAATTACCCAACCAGCATTGTTCCAGCTGCTTAATTACCCAACCAGCTTGTTCCAGCTTCTTAATTACCCAACCAGCATTGTTCCAGCTGCTTAATTACCCAACCAGCATTGTTCCAGCTGCTTAATTACCCAACCAGCATTGTTCCAGCTGCTTAATTACCCAACCAGCTTGTTCCAGCTTCTTAATTACCCAACCAGCATTGTTCCAGCTGCTTAATTACCCAACCAGCATTGTTCCAGCTTCTTAATTACCCAACCAGCATTGTTCCAGCTGCTTAATTACCCAACCAGCATTGTTCCAGCTGCTTAATTACCCAACCAGCATTGTTCCAGCTTCTTAATTACCCAACCAGCATTGTTCCAGCTGCTTAATTACCCAACCAGCATTGTTCCAGCTTCTTAATTACCCAACCAGCATTGTTCCAGCTGCTTAATTACCCAACCAGCATTGTTCCAGCTGCTTAATTACCCAACCAGCATTGTTCCAGCTTCTTAATTACCCAACCAGCATTGTTCCAGCTGCTTAATTACCCAACCAGCATTGTTCCAGCTGCTTAATTACCCAACCAGCATTGTTCCAGCTGCTTAATTACCCAACCAGCATTGTTCCAGCTGCTTAATTACCCAACCAGCATTGTTCCAGCTGCTTAATTACCCAACCAGCATTGTTCCAGCTGCTTAATTACCCAACCAGCATTGTTCCAGCTGCTTAATTACCCAACCAGCATTGTTCCAGCTGCTTAATTACCCAACCAGCATTGTTCCAGCTCCTTAATTACCCAATTAGCATTGTTCCAGCTCCTTAATTACCCAATTAGCATTGTTCCAGCTCCTTAATTACCCAATTAGCATTGTTCCAGCTCCTTAATTACCCAATTAGCATTGTTCCAGCTTCTTAATTACCCAACCAGCATTGTTCCAGCTCCTTAATTACCCAATTAGCATTGTTCCAGCTCCTTAATTACCCAATTAGCATTGTTCCAGCTTCTTAATTACCCAACCAGCATTGTTCCAGCTCCTTAATTACCCAATTAGCATTGTTCCAGCTCCTTAATTACCCAATTAGCATTGTTCCAGCTCCTTAATTACCCAATTAGCATTGTTCCAGCTCCTTAATTACCCAATTAGCATTGTTCCAGCTTCTTAATTACCCAACCAGCTTGTTCCAGCTTCTTAATTACCCAACCAGCATTGTTCCACTTCTTAATTACCCAACCAGCATTGTTCCACTTCTTAATTACCCAACCAGCTTGTTCCAGCTTCTTAATTACCCAACCAGCATTGTTCCACTTCTTAATTACCCAACCAGCTTGTTCCAGCTTCTTAATTACCCAACCAGCATTGTTCCAGCTTCTTAATTACCCAACCAGCATTGTTCCAGCTTCTTAATTACCCAACCAGCTTGTTCCAGCTGCTTAATTACCCAACCAGCTTGTTCCAGCTCTTAATTACCGAACCAGCTTGTTCCAGCTTCTTAATTACCCAACCAGCATTGTTCCAGCTTCTTAATTACCCAACCAGCATTGTTCCAGCTTCTTAATTACCCAACCAGCTTGTTCCAGCTTCTTAATTACCCAACCAGCATTGTTCCAGCTGCTTAATTACCCAACCAGCTTGTTCCAGCTCTTTAATTACCGAACCAGCTTGTTCCAGCTTCTTAATTACCCAACCAGCATTGTTCCAGCTCCTTAATTACCCAATTAGCATTGTTCCAGCTGCTTAATTACCCAACCAGCTTGTTCCAGCTTCTTAATTACCCAACCAGCTTGTTCCAGCTTCTTAATTACCCAACCAGCATTGTTCCAGCTTCTTAATTACCCAACCAGCATTGTTCCAGCTCCTTAATTACCCAATTAGCTTGTTCCAGCTCTTAATTACCGAACCAGCTTGTTCCAGCTTCTTAATTACCCAACCAGCATTGTTCCAGCTCCTTAATTACCCAATTAGCATTGTTCCAGCTTCTTAATTACCCAACCAGCTTGTTCCAGCTTCTTAATTACCCAACCAGCATTGTTCCAGCTCCTTAATTACCCAATTAGCATTGTTCCAGCTTCTTAATTACCCAACCAGCATTGTTCCAGCTTCTTAATTACCCAACCAGCATTGTTCCAGCTTCTTAATTACCCAACCAGCATTGTTCCAGCTTCTTAATTACCCAACCAGCTTGTTCCAGCTTCTTAATTACCCAACCAGCATTGTTCCAGCTTCTTAATTACCCAACCAGCATTGTTCCAGCTCCTTAATTACCCAATTAGCATTGTTCCAGCTCCTTAATTACCCAATTAGCATTGTTCCAGCTTCTTAATTACCCAACCAGCATTGTTCCAGCTTCTTAATTACCCAACCAGCATTGTTCCAGCTTCTTAATTACCCAACCAGCATTGTTCCAGCTTCTTAATTACCCAACCAGCATTGTTCCAGCTTCTTAATTACCCAACCAGCATTGTTCCAGCTTCTTAATTACCCAACCAGCATTGTTCCAGCTCCTTAATTACCCAATTAGCATTGTTCCAGCTTCTTAATTACCCAACCAGCATTGTTCCAGCTTCTTAATTACCCAACCAGCATTGTTCCAGCTTCTTAATTACCCAACCAGCATTGTTCCAGCTTCTTAATTACCCAACCAGCATTGTTCCAGCTCCTTAATTACCCAATTAGCATTGTTCCAGCTCCTTAATTACCCAATTAGCATTGTTCCAGCTTCTTAATTACCCAACCAGCTTGTTCCAGCTTCTTAATTACCCAACCAGCATTGTTCCAGCTCCTTAATTACCCAATTAGCATTGTTCCAGCTTCTTAATTACCCAACCAGCATTGTTCCAGCTTCTTAATTACCCAACCAGCTTGTTCCAGCTTCTTAATTACCCAACCAGCATTGTTCCAGCTTCTTAATTACCCAACCAGCATTGTTCCAGCTCCTTAATTACCCAATTAGCATTGTTCCAGCTTCTTAATTACCCAACCAGCATTGTTCCAGCTTCTTAATTACCCAACCAGCATTGTTCCAGCTCCTTAATTACCCAATTAGCATTGTTCCAGCTCCTTAATTACCCAATTAGCATTGTTCCAGCTCCTTAATTACCCAATTAGCATTGTTCCAGCTCCTTAATTACCCAATTAGCATTGTTCCAGCTCCTTAATTACCCAATTAGCATTGTTCCAGCTTCTTAATTACCCAACCAGCATTGTTCCAGCTGCTTAATTACCCAACCAGCATTGTTCCAGCTCCTTAATTACCCAATTAGCATTGTTCCAGCTCCTTAATTACCCAATTAGCATTGTTCCAGCTCCTTAATTACCCAATTAGCATTGTTCCAGCTTCTTAATTACCCAACCAGCATTGTTCCAGCTGCTTAATTACCCAACCAGCATTGTTCCAGCTCCTTAATTACCCAATTAGCATTGTTCCAGCTCCTTAATTACCCAATTAGCATTGTTCCAGCTCCTTAATTACCCAATTAGCATTGTTCCAGCTCCTTAATTACCCAATTAGCATTGTTCCAGCTCCTTAATTACCCAATTAGCATTGTTCCAGCTCCTTAATTACCCAATTAGCATTGTTCCAGCTCCTTAATTACCCAATTAGCATTGTTCCAGCTCCTTAATTACCCAATTAGCATTGTTCCAGCTCCTTAATTACCCAACCAGCATTGTTCCAGCTCCTTAATTACCCAATTAGCATTGTTCCAGCTGCTTAATTACCCAACCAGCTTGTTCCAGCTCTTTAATTACCGAACCAGCTTGTTCCAGCTTCTTACGTGACGGTACGCGCGTGACGGTACGAGCGTGACGGTACGAGCGTGACGGTACGATCTTTGAGCGTGACGGTACGAACGTGACGGTACGAGCGTGACGGTACGAGCGTGACGGTACGATCTTTGAGCGTGACGGTACGAACGTGACGGTACGAGCGTGACGGTACGATCTTTGAGCGTGACGGTACGAACGTGACGGTACGAACGTGACGGTACGAACGTGACGGTACGAGCGTGACGGTACGAGCGTGACGGTACGATCTTTGAGCGTGACGGTACGAACGTGACGGTACGAACGTGACGGTACGCGCGTGACGGTACGAGCGTGACGGTACGATCTTTGAGCGTGACGGTACGAACGTGACGGTACGAGCGTGACGGTACGATCTTTGAGCGTGACGGTACGAACGTGACGGTACGAGCGTGACGGTACGAGCGTGACGGTACGAGCGTGACGGTACGAGCGTGACGGTACGAGCGTGACGGTACGAGCGTGACGGTACGAGCGTGACGGTACGAACGTGACGGTACGAACGTGACGGTACGAGCGTGACGGTACGAGCGTGACGGTACGAGCGTGACGGTACGAGCGTGACGGTACGATCGTGACGGTACGCGCGTGACGGTACATTTGCATAATGTAATATAGTTATTCACATCTTAACAGTTATAATTTACAGGCTGACAACGGGAACCTAGATATATTCACAACAGTCATTTACGGATTTACAATAGTAAGCTGTGTATTTACGACAGCGTCTTACGGATTTACAACAGTAGACTACATATTTACAACAGTAACGTACGGGTTTAATACAGAACCTTACATGTTTACAACAGTATTTTATATATATACAATAGTATCTTGCGTATTTACAACAGTATCCTACATATTTACAACAGTATCTTATATATTTACAGCAGTAACTTACATATTTACAACATTATCATATATTTACAACAGTATCATACATTTACAACAGTAACTTACGTATTTACAACGGTATCTCATATATCTACAACAGTATCATACATTTACAACAGTAACTTACATATTTACAACATTATCATATATCTACAACAGTATCATACATTTACAACAGTAACTTACGTATTTACAACGGTATCTCATATATCTACAACAGTATCATACATTTACAACAGTAACTTACATATTTACAACATTATCATATATTTACAACAGTATCATACATTTACAACAGTAACTTACGTATTTACAACGGTATCTCATATATCTACAACAGTATCATACATTTACAACAGTAACTTACGTATTTACAACGGTATCTCATATATCTACAACAGTATCATACATTTACAACAGTAACTTACGTATTTACAACGGTATCTCATATATCTACAACAGTATCATCCATTTACAACAGTAACTTACATATTTACCACAGTAATCATCATTATCATAACAGATCGTAGCTCAACAGAGAAAAAAAATGGAAGGCATAAAATATATTGCCAGTACCATTGGACGAAGAAAGAAAAAAAAACAATAAATTAGAAAGAGAGAAAGGAAAGTGTACACAAGATATAATGAATTAGACACTAAATCAAGATAGGATGATATATGCGTATATACATTACGCTATACCGTACCAGTGAATTATGTTTAATTGCTTAAAGCACAGAGCACAATGGAAAGAAAAGAGCAATTAATTTAAGCCATGAAGGACTTTGATAAATTACCATCCACTAAATGCATTATTTGTTTGAACTGATACCATCAGCATTATTATTATTATTATCATTATTATTATTATTATTTATATATCGTTATTGTTATTATTATTATCATTATTATTATTATTATTATTATTATTATTATTATTATCACACGTATGTGGAAGCAAGGAGGCCACATCCATCACGTCAGACAAATGGCCATGTTTGCCAACCATAAATCAAAAGCCACAAGACGTATGTCTCCTCCTTCATCCCTTTGTACACCACAGTTCCACTCGCTGATGTGATGGTTTATTGGCCCGGCGGCATGTGGCAACACTGCCGGATCAGCTGATCGGGTTTGTTTATATTCGATAACTGATGTTGTTGGGAGAATCTTATTACTAGTTTATATTGTCTGGATATTAAACTTGACAACGTTATCTCTGGTCTAATATATATATATATATATATATATATATATATATATATATATATATATATATATATATATATATATTCACGTGCTGTCAATGGATTGAACCAGAGCATTTGAAGAGTCTGGGGTAAACCATGGAAAGTTTTGTGGGGCCTGGATGTGGAAAGGGAGCTGTGGTTTCGGTGCATTATTACATGACAGCTAGAGACTGAGTGTGAACGAATGTGGCCTTTGTTGTCTTTTCCTGGAGCTACCCGCGCGTGCGCGTGGGGAGGGGGGGTGCCATTTCATATGTGGCGGGGTGGCGACGAGAATGGATGAAGGCAGCAAGTTTGGATATGTACATGTGTGTATATATGTATATGTCTCTGTATGTATATGTATGTATACGTTGAAATGTGTAAGTATGTATATGTGCGTGTGTGGGCGTTTATGTATATACACGTGTATGTGGGTGGGTTGGGCCATTCTTTCGTCTGTTTCCTTGCGCTACCTCGCTAACGCTGGAAACAGCGAGTAAGTACGATAGATTATATATATATATATATATATATATATATATATATATATATATATATATATATATATATATAGTGTGCATATAAAGACACTCACTGAAATCAAATTTCTTTGGTATCCACTATCAAACGGAGACAGTTAACTTACCTTCCATTGAAGTTACACCTGTGGTGTGCTGGCCGGGGGCGTGGTGTAAGGTACACCTGTGTGGTGTGCAGCGAAGTGTGAAAATCCTATTCAAACCTCAGCCTTTAAGTTCATTGGTGACCCCGCCCATAGGTAACGATAACTCATTAGCCATTGTTAATAATGACCTGATGAAGGGTCAGCAGCAACTACCAACTGCCCTTTGACCTCAGGTGACCTAATGCTAGTGAGATGTGACCTGGGTTGGGTAGAGAGGGAGGGGAACCACTGTACGCACCTGGTTTGACCTTACTATAGACACGGGTGACCCAATCACCTCCTCGTCTGCCACCACTTGACCTCCTTGTTGACCTCGGTAATGATTTGGGTAGTTTATGGTTTAGGTGATGTAGACTTGTCCCTATTTCATGATTGTATGGTAGTAGTTTGTGGTCGTTTAATTTACCCTAATTCATGGTTGTATGGTAGTAGTTTGTGGTCGTTTAGTTTACCCTATTTCATGGTTGTATGGTAGTAGTTTGTGGTCGTTTAGTTTACCCTAATTCATGGTTGTATGGTAGTAGTTTGTGGTCGTTTAGTTTACCCTAATTAATGGTTGTATGGTAGTAGTTTGTGGTCGTTTAGTTTACCCTAATTAATGGTTGTATGATAGTAGTTTGTGGTCGTTTAGTTTACCCTATTTCATGGTTGTATGGTAGTAGTTTGTGGTCGTCTATGACCTGTGTGTGGTTCGCTACCATGCATGATGGTGGTCCATGGTAGTTTCTGGTGGTAGTTTGTGGGCCGTCCGTAACCTGTGTGTGGTTGGCTACCATTAATGACGATGGTTCATGGTAGTTAGCGGTGGTTCATGGTGGTTCACGACTTATGGTACTCTGTCATGTCAGGTGCCTGGTGTCTACACAACCATAAATGACAGGAGATAAATTTGTTATTATTATTATTATTATTATTATTATTATTATTATTATTATTATTATTTCATTATCATTATCATCATTATTATTATTATCATTATCATTATTATTATTATTTTATTATTATTATTATTATTATTATTATTATTATCATTATTATTATTATCATTATTATTATTATTATTATTATTATTATTATTATTTCATTATTACTATTATTATTATCATTATTTACAGAACCAATTTTTTTTGCATCATTTTTTCTTGGTTATTCCAGTAATATGAAGACGTGTAGCTCGCTCTGATAATTCCATTACGAATGGGGAATAATTGGGTTGATAATTAATTAGAATGATAGTGCTCTCTCTCTCTCTCTCTCTCTCTCTCTCTCTCTCTCTCTCTCTCTCTCTCTCTCTCTCTCTCTCTCTCTCTCTCCCTCCTTCTCTCTCTCTCTCTCTCACCTTCAGCCACCACAACAGCAGCTCCCCCCCCCACCCCCTCCCCCGGGGGGCATGGCACGTACAATTACCCCTGGTGAATAACTCCCCCTTCCCCTCTTCCCTCTCCCCCTTCCCCTCTCCCCCTCCTCCCCCCTTCCCTTCCCCTCTCCCCACTTCCCCTCCCCTCCCCTCACCCTTCCCCCTCTCCCCCCTCTTATACACTGGCCACCGTGGTCGAGGCGCCCTCTGCTCTACGGAAAATTCCGGTGACATCACGGCCCTGTCGGCAATATAAGGAGGACGCGCACGCACGCACGCACGCACGTCTGTATAATGACCAGGTTATATTACTCGCTATCTGTGGGCGGGGGGGGGGAGGGGGGGTCAGCTCCGGGCATTGCCATTGGTGTGTCGATGTGAAGAAAAAAATAAGTGGGCGGGGCCCATGAGGGTGGGCGTGGTTTGTCTCCTTCCCCCCCTTGCAGTGGGCGGGGTCAACAAGGTGTAAATTGTAATGACCTTCTCTTAATTTTCTCAGGTGTGTCACGTGGCTGTCTCGTGTCCAGGTGTAAATTACAGGTGTGTGTGTGTGTGTGTGTGTGTGTGTGTGTGTGTGTGCGTACGTGTGTATGTGTGTGTGTATGTGTGTATGTATGTGTGTGTATGTGTGTGTATGTATGTGTGTATGCGTGTGTATGTGTGTATGTATGTGTGTGTATGTATGTATGTATGTGTGTGTGTGTGTACGTGTTGTGTGTATGTATGTATGTGTGTGTGTGTACGTGTGTGTGTGTGTGTGTACGTCCATGTGACAGTATCTCGGCTTATCAGCGTAAGGTGTTACCGTACTCCGCCCGCTTTGAGGTTACACCGTGAGTGAGAAACATGACACCTTCCCTGGGACGAGAGGCCACACCACACTATAGTGCGCACCACAACCATCATCATCTGGCTTTATATGTGACCGTCCTCTCCCTGCTGCTGACCGTAGCGCAGCCTGGCACCAACCCTCACACACATGGGGTCCCGCCACATATACGATAATGATGATAATGATAATGATAATAATGATGATAGTAATAATAATAATAATAATAATAATAATAATAATAATAATAATAATAATAATAATGATAACAATGATAATAATAATATTAATGGTAATAATAATATTAATAATGATAATGATAATAATTGTAATAATAATGATGATAATAATCGTTATGATAATATTAATAATAATAGTAATAATGATAATAGTAATAATAATAATGATAATAGTAATAATAATAATGATAATACTAATAATGTTAATAATGATAATAATAATAATAATGATAATGATAATAAGGCCAGAGGAATAAGTGACTTAACTTTGACCTTTGAGATCAGTTATATGAACGCCAACGCCACCATTTTCTACGAAGAAATAGAATGAGGTTGAATACTTTCAGAAAGAAAATGTTCAAGAATGAAAATTAGATTTTTTTTAAGTTCTGATTTTTGAAGGTTTAATGACTAACATTCCAGGCCTTAAATGAGAGGAAGATGGAAATAAAGAGACGAGAAATATATCATATAAACACGAAAGCATAGATGAGTAAATGAAGGAAATGGTAGAGAAAAATAGAAGTAAATACGGCAAGAAAACAGGAACTGGAAATAAAGATGACAAAGAAATAGGAATGTGGGCAGTGGAAGCCACTGGTGTGGCAAGGAAACAAAGACAAAACGCAGTGTTCATTGTCTTGTTCACATGAACAGGTGAACAAGACAATGAACAAAGGAAACAGATACGTGAGTTACCCGGGACCGAAGAAGAGTATTGAAACAATACCATATTGAGATAAGGAGTTAGATATAGATAATATGATATCCAATCAGTATTGAGATAAGGAGTTAGATATAGATAATATGATATCTAATCAATATTGAGATAAGAAGATAGCTATAGATATGATATCTAATCAATATTGAGATAAGAAGATAGCTATAGATATGATATCTAATCAGTATTGAGATAAGGAGATAGATATGTACGATAAGAAAAGATGATTTGAAATAAGACCTCGACACACACACACACACACACACACACACACACACACACACACACACACACATATATATATATATATATATATATATATATATATATATATATATATATATATATATATGTGTGTGTGTGTGTGTGTGTGTGTGTGTGTGTGTGTGTGTGTGTTGTGGTTGGGAACATGTGTGGAGGCAGACGGGGGAAGCACACACAAAATGGCCGACCTGACCCCAGCTGACGCAAGAGGTGGGGGGGATGGGGGGGTCAAGCCTTGTACACTAACACTATACACCGGTATGACGTCATACGTTATAGAAAATGTATTCGACATATTGATTGAATAGAAATACCGAAATATCGGACTATACGGGTGTGATTACCGGACTCTGCCCGCGAAGGGTCACAGAGGGGGGGGGAAGAGGGGTCACCCTCCGCAGGGGTTGGGTCATCATCGCCAGTGGACGGAAAAGAGTATAGGAGTCTCGTCAGGGAACCCGCGCCTTTCCAGAGGAAGCCATCGTTACCTTCCTCCTGCATGCAGCGCAGCCACGAAGCGGCAGGAACCACGTAAAAAAAAAGGGGGGGGAGGGGGGGGAAGGGGGGTGATAGTCCAGGTATGATAATGATGATGATAATTATAATGATAACAATAATGATCATAATCAATAATGAGGATAATCATTTCACGTAATTCGCTCAGCGTTAGTACCACAGAAGAAAATGCTCGAAACACTGTAAAAAAAAAAAAAGAGAGAGAGAGAGAAGCGACATGGAATATCAGTATTTATTTCTCTTCGACTTTACGAAAATATTGGACCAGGAATCGTTGTGGGGGGGGGGGGGGGGGGATGCTGCCAGGGAAAGCAGCGATACAGTGGTAGATAAGTGAGCATAGATGGGTCGTGCAATTTGCATACAGAATTCCCTAAGACGACACTATAGCATGGTGCTTGTAGGGGTGTTAGGTTAGGTTAGGTTAGGTTTGGTTAGGTTAGGTTAGGTTAGGTTAGGTTAGGTTAGGGTAAGTTAGGGTAGGTTAGGTTAGGTTAGGTTAGGTTAGGTTAGGTTAGGTCAGGTTAGGTAGTTGACTCACAGAAGAATGGCCAGAAATAATACATCGAATAGATAGAATAGCTAATGACGGATTCCCATGATTTAAGAATGTAGCTACTGTATTATGGAAATGTAGTAGCAATACAATGGTTAAGTCTTGCGAAGGGCAGAAGAGGAATACACTCTGGTGTTAAAGAGAAGGTAAAATATATAGAAATTAAAGAGAAGGTGAGACTTATAGAAATTAAAGAGAGGATGAAATGTATAGAAATTAAAAAGAAGGTAAAATATATAGAAATTAAAGAGAAGGTAAGACTTATAGAAATTAAAGAGAGGATGAAATGTATAGAAATTAAAAAGAAGGTAAAATATATAGAAATTAAAGAGAAGGTAAGACTTATAGAAATTAAAGAGAGGATGAAATGTATAGAAATTAAAAAGAAGGTAAAATATATAGAAATTAAAGAGAAGGTAAGACTTATAGAAATTAAAGAGAGGATGAAATGTATAGAAATTAAAAAGAAGGTAAAATATATAGAAATTAAAGAGAAGGTAAAATGTATAGACATTAAAGAGAAGGCAAAACATAGAAATTAAAGAGAATAAAACATATAGAAATTAAAGAGAAGGTAAAACATATAGAAGATGATTACAGATTATTGATTAAAAAGGATGATTAGCTAGGTTATGAATGACCAGAATAGTATTATAAAATTCGGCTACAAATGGTAATCAAAAATAATAGTGATTTATATATTCACCGTGGCTCAAAGATCGAGCCACGGTGTTCCAAAGAAAAAGTTAAATACACACGAAAATGTACGATATGAGACTTCGTGTGTCTCTCTCTTCTCCTCACAGCTTTCCATTAACTTTGCGCCAAAAAAAACAAGTATTTATTTATTTATATATTTATTTATTTATTTATTTTTTGATGGAACGAGTAACAAGCGAGGCTTCCCATATCACTGTGCTCGGAAGAATATCTGTTGCCCTGACCCTTACAGCTGGGCCAAACACCGCCACAACCCCTAAAGACGTAGACGAAAAACAAAAGAAGGTTAAAATAAAAAAAATAAGAAAAAGAATCTTGACAATACATTTCGAAAGACTTGCTCTGGAGTCCCTTTTTATGGCCTGAGGAAGGCGTACACACACACACAAGAAGATAATGAACTCCGTCGGTTTACAGAAGAGAAAGAGACATAGTAGAGAGACAAAGAGAGAAGATACGTCTCAGGGGCCTATACAATACCTAAACCACCAGCTCTTTCGGGTCCTCACATCAACAGCACAAAAGGAAAACGAGCCATTAACCAGACGTCTCTGCTGGACGCACCAGAGACCAGAGACCTACCTCTCCCCAGGGATACTTGACGCGACGAACCTTTCATTAAATCTTTCAACTTTGAACAAAAGACGACGGTGGGAGGGAGGAAGACCAGCACCTTCCACTGTCTTCTTCTTCTTCTTCTTCTTCGTCTTCGTCTCCGGCCGTGGCTGAGGTGGGAGGTGGGTAGAACCCCCGGGGGTTAGAAACAAAAGGAAGGAATCGACTGGAGACAAAGATGAGGAGAACCTCACCAAACGCCGGAGACCAAGTCCCCTCCTGGGGACAAAAGGCTGGGATAAGACACCACCCGGGACCAGAGGAGGTGGAGGACCACCAGCCAGCCACCCACTAGGCCGGCGCAAGACAATAGACCTCCCTCAAGATGGTGATGGTCCGGTGTCTTCGGGCTGGAACAAAAAGAGAAGGTCGTCGGGGTGTGTGGGCGCGCGCGCGCGCGTGTGGTTTCTCGAGCAAGCAAGCGTTCGCGGTCGTGAGGTCGTGTAGACGACATTCAGCCGGGGACGACCTCCTTCCCTCTAGGGCCTCTACCCCCGCCCTTAGGCGACGCGTCGGTCGTACGACGACGACACCACCACCGCCGCCCGTCTTTCCAACGTCACGTAATTAAGGTCAGTTTATCATTGCTCTCTCGTTGAACGTCGCAAGTGGACACTACCGCGAGAACCATTCACGTCACTCCGTTTACGATAACTGGAGAGATAAGGTGAACTTAGACGTAAAAACATCATTTTTACGTCACACTCACACACACACACACACACACACACACACACACACACACACACACACACAAACACATCCTTATGTTTGAAGATGTTCACAGAGAATCCATTATGTCCACGGGTTATGACCAGAGATGTAACTACAACCTATAACCACAATCTCTTACGACTTAGTTCACAACCACTGGACACATCCCAGCGACTCATCACTCCTTCCGTAATTTCAGAAACATTTCAGATATAACAGTACAACTCACACTGTACCCTACGTATCATGTCATATGTAGTGAAAACTCCACTAACGTTATCACAGACCTGGTGAACCACTGTATGGTAATGGTGGCCCTAGATGACCTTCTAATGGTCCATTATCTCGTATAGTGACCCTGGATGACCTTATGACGGGCCATTATCTCGTATAGTGACCCTGGATGACCTTATGATGGGCCATTATCTCGTCCGGTGGCCCAAGACGACCTTCTAACGGGCCATTATCTCGTATGGTGGCCCAAGACGACCATCTAACGGGCCATTCTCTCGTCTGGTGGCCCTAGACGACCATCTAACGGGCCATTCTCTCGTCTGGTGGCCCTGACAACCTTCTGACGGGCCATTCCCTCGTCTGGTGGCCCAGGACGGAGGTCTTCACGCCAGAGACCATCCTGGGCGTGAGGAGGAGGGGCAGGAGCAGGTCGGCGGGCTGTCCCATCTGGTCGGTCGGTCGGTCATCCAAAGCCACGGTCAGCCACGTCGTTCGTTGGCGCCCACGTCTAATTACAGGTGTAGTCCAGGAGGCGCGGGCTAATTGGCAGCTCTAGGTGTGAAGACGGTCGTCGGGTCGTTAGCTCGGGTCAACACCAGTAATTGGGCAGTTTAGTGGTCAGAGGGGTGTTGGGTAGTGGCAGCGACTGGGGTTCCCCAGCTTTTGGTAGCTTCTGGTCGACGGCGGAAGAGGCCGTGAGAGAGAGAGAGAGAGAGAGAGAGAGAGAGAGAGAGAGAGAGAGAGAGAGAGACTCAGTGCACCTGGTCCAGCATCTTGCATTCCACATCTGAGGTTCACCGAAGGATTCAGTAATCGCACTGTAACCAGAGAAGACTCCTACACCTTGCTGAGGCGACAGTAGGTGGGTGGTACTATGTAGGTGGGTGGTACCATGTAGGTGGGTGGTACCACTGTAGGTGGGTGGTACCACAGTAGGTGGGTGGTACTATGTAGGTGGGTGGTACCATGTAGGTGGGTGGTACCACAGTAGGTGGGTGGTACTATGTAGGTGGGTGGTACCATGTAGGTGGGTGGTACCACAGTAGGTGGGTGGTACCACAGTAGGTGGGTGGTACCACAGTAGGTGGGTGGTACCATGCAGGTGGGTGGTACTATGTAGGTGGGTGGTACCATGTAGGTGGGTGGTACCACTGTAGGTGGGTGGTACCACAGTAGGTGGGTGGTACTATGTAGGTGGGTGGTACCATGTAGGTGGGTGGTACCACAGTAGGTGGGTGGTACCACAGTAGGTGGGTGGTACCATGCAGGTGGGTGGTACCACAGTAGGTGGGTGGTACTATGTAGGTGGGTGGTACCACAGTAGGTGGGTGGTACCACAGTAGGTGGGTGGTACCATGCAGGTGGGTGGTACCACAGTAGGTGGGTGGTACTATGTAGGTGGGTGGTACCACAGTAGGTGGGTGGTACTATGTAGGTGGGTGGTACCACAGTAGGTGGGTGGTACCACAGTAGGTGGGTGGTACCACAGTAGGTGGATGGTACCACAGTAGGTGGGTAAGTGTTGATGTTAACAGTGGTTTCGGTGGAGTCATCATGGTCGAGGCATTGCGATGGTTTCTCCCGTTGGTCCGTTAGACTCCGAGCCGTTAACGGTAGCGCTCTGTTGGTCTCTGTTGTGAGACCTGTCATTGGGGTCCGTCATGGCTGGTGTCGTGGCCTCTCGAAGACCACTAGCTCTGGTCTCTTGGCTTGGAGATGGTCTCTTGGTCTTTCTTCGCTGTTTCCTGGCTGAGGCTATCGTGAAGAAGAAGGCCCCCCCCCCCGCCAGGTGCTGGTCTTTTGATGGTGTGGTCTCTCTCTCTCTCTCTCTCTCTCTCTCTCTCTCTCTCTCTCTCTCTCTCTCTCTCTCTCTCTCTCTCTCTCTCTCTCTCTCCCCCAGGTCACGCTGGTAAAGGTGGTCTTTTCCAGGACCTCCTTGCCAAGACGTGTGGTCTCTGGTGGTCTGGAGGGAAAGACCTCAGAGGTGGTCCCCTGGGGGAGGGAGGAAGGAAGGGGGGGAGGGGGGTGTAGTCTAGGCCCCAAGCTGTCTACTACTTCCCCTTTACCCCCCCTTCTCCTTAACCCCCCCATCTCCCCCCTTCCCCCTCAGCCCTTGACCTGGCCTCCCCCTGGGGGATTGCGATGACCCCCCCCCCCACACACGCTGGAGAAAACGGACTGACAGACAAGACCCCTACGTTTTCTACGTCTTATTTGCATTTCCGACGATATTCCAATTTGTCATTTATCTTGGGTTTATCATCTTCATTCCATGGTTCGTAATTGTTTCTGATGGGAATTCTTGATTCTCTCCTTTTCACGAACCATTCGTGTTTTCCCCCATTATAACCCCCACCCCCCCTATAACAAGCGAATGTACGAAAGTACTTCCTTCACACGAATCAAACTCATTCGTGGGTCATTTCCAAGCTCTTGATGTGAGACACGAAAGTAATTAGTTTGGTGTTGTGATGTAGCATTTTTGAGTATGATGTCATACGTAGGTTTTTTGTGATTAGTGCTTTTAATTAGCAATTTGTACTGTACGTGGAGGGAGTTGTACACTCCACATTTTCTACTATCATACAGCTACTTAAACTTCATTGACGTCTTGAAACTGGTGTAGAAACCTGAGGGATTGGTGATCGCGTCACCCCTTACTCTTCTCTCCTCTTTTCCAACGATGAACACCTTCAGGGCATGTAGCCAGTACCCCCCGGTGTACCCCAACCCCCTCTTAATTCTGGAAGCGCCTTGGTTCCCCTTCTTCTGGACCTTCTCTAGCAGCTCTTTGTGGCGTGGACCAGACGCGAGACGCCAGAACACATTTTGATTCATGTATTTGATTACCAGTTGACATATGGCGTCGACTTGACTCCTCTCCCGATGTGGGAGCTTGGCAATAGGTTAGGGAGTGATGTGGGCTCCCAAAAATCTGTCACACACACACACACACACACACACACACACACACACACACACACACTTGAAGCTAGATAATGGTGTGTGTGTGTGTTTGTGTGTTTACGTGGTTGTTTGTGTCTGCACGTACACCTGAGCCTGATCTAAACAGCCCTAAGTACGACTGTACGACCCTGAAGTATGTTAGCCAGGCCAACGTACAGAAGGGTCGTACACCGTCGTATTCAGTGGTCGTACCGTCGTACTCACTGGTCGCACAGTCGTACCCGGGGGTCGTACCGTCGTGTTTAAGTCGTACAGTCATATGGGAAGGGTCGTACCGTCTTGCTTCAATTTTTTCCCCCATAATTTGTCATTTTTATTTAAGTAAGTCGTCAGCCGGGCCAGTTCAAACAGTAGCAGGTACCCACAAAACCATTTTCTTTTCGTTTTCTCTCTCGACGTTTCTTCCTATTCATACCCCTTAACACACCGAAGAAAAGGAGGAAAAAAGAGACTGAAAAGAAGGAGAAGAATGGTAATAGAGAGTCCATTGTCTCCATGCTGGGCGGGAAACATCCTTCCACTATTGCCAGATTGTACACCTTCCCACCATACCTCGTAAACTCAATCACATCTTCCATATTTTCCCTCTTAGTATAATCCTTCTTAGCTCTAAGAATTATGATTAACTCCAATACATACGGGGAAACAGATTTCATTACTGATTTAGCGTCAATCAAGCGTGATCGAAAAGAGAGTGGGTGGTTTGGTAGATGTGGCAACGTTGTGCGCGGTAGCTCGGAGGGGGAGCGTCGAAGCGCAACTAACCGGATAAACAGACAGACGGACGAAGGCGCTGAAGGCGACACAGAGGAGAGGGAAAACTCGGGGGGAGGTCTTTCGTGCGGTCTAGGGGCAGATAGAAGCGTCCCGGACACGTCGTGAATGCCGGGATAAACATCCTTTGTGCCGGACAAATATATTTATTGAGGTAAGATAAACATTGAGGTGAGGGAAGGAGGATTCGTATATGGTGTTCTTCAAGGAGGTTTGCTTGAAGGCCAGGTGGGGAAACAAATATGGTGGCTGATTTCTTTTCAGTATTTATGTCATATTTTCTATATTTTTAATGCTGTAGAAGACTATGTCATATTTTCTATATTCTTAATGTTGTAGAAGACTATGTATAGCTATATGTGTTATTAAGGGTTATTAATTGGATTTTTTCTATATCTCATTAAACCTTCGTTCCTAATGCCATTATATTTGAAATAGCTCCCCTTCCCCCAGTCCTCGTACCAACAGAAAACGGGATGTTGGCGCCTTACTCCCAGAAGGGGATTTTTGTGGATCTCGACCGCTTAATCCTTGGAAATCCCCACTCGAGGGAGGAGGTAATCCCTCGGCTCATCCTCTCTGGGGGCATTAGAACCCCCATAAACTCATTTAATTTTCACACCTTCAAACGCACCGAGGGACAATAAACCACGTCTGGCAAACAGATGACCCGGGGGGAAAAAACGCTTCTTCGAAAAGCGTTTTTTTTTTCCTTTTTCTCTCTTTTTTTTTAAACGTTGAGAGACACACTTTGTTTTGGAGTGATAGATAGAATGATGGATGCCATTCAGCACACGGGATGTACGTACGTAGTAGTCTGATGATGATGATGGAGAAAATTTGATAAATTGGATATTTGTTTGAATATCGGAATTTGGAAAGATTGATATGAAAAATAATTATCTTTTTTATATAGCCATCTGAAGAATCTGTCTCCCCCCTAAAACTCCCACCCCCTTTTTTTTTTTTTAGGCTAGGTTAGATTAGATTAGATTTATAATCTTCCTAACCTAACCTAACCTAACCTAGGTTAGCCTAGCCTAGCCTATCTTGTCTTAAC
>NC_092237.1:6517300-6689800 GCF_036320965.1 Panulirus ornatus
CTTCTTCTTGACCGAACTCGAGGACACAGCTCCACGAGGGGGGCTTCTCTCTCTCTCTCTCTCTCTCTCTCTCTCTCTCTCTCTCTCTCTCTCTCTCTCTCTCTCTCTCTCTCTCTCTCTCTCTCTCTCCCCTGAGCCATCCATCCTTCCTTCGGCGTCGAGAACGAGGGTAATGGTCAGTACTGACCTGCACCTCCTCCTTCATCTCACACTTATACAGAGTGTCGCACTCAGACTCTGCGTCGTCCACCAACACCACGTACAGTCCCCCATGTATTCTAGTTCCCGTCACCCCTGGGAGAGTCCCACGTACCCGGAGGTTCGTCCAAGGGGGTCGTCTCCCCAAGGGGGTCGTCGTTCTTCCAAAGGGGGTCGTCCCTCCGTCTTCTTAAAACGCCCCATCGTGTCCCATTCCTCGTCCGTCCCCCCCCCCAGGGTCGTCCCATTCCTCGTCCCCCCCAGGGTCGTCCCATCCCTCGTCCGTCGTCCCCCAGGGTCGTCCCATCCCTCGTCCCCCCCAGGGTCGTCCCATCCCTCGTCGTCCTCCCCAGGGTCGTCCCATCTTCCTTAAACTTCGTCCCATCCTTGATCCCAAACAAACAAGTCAGAGGCGATCACCCACCTCCAACCCCCGGAGCGATTAAGATCTCTCACTGGAATATTGATTATGCTGTTTATTTTGCCCGGTGTGTCGAGGGTTCTCATTCACAGTCAGCCACACCAAAACAACCAGACAATATAGGGTGGGTGGGGGGGCGCCCGCCCCAGGTCGGCCTGTGTGTGTGTGTGTGTGTGTGTGTGTGTGTGTGGTGCCCGTCGGCAGGTCTGGCCGGTCGAGAGCAGACCACGAGCTGACCTTTGACACATACCGCTGGGTTATGGGTGGATGAGATGGAAAAAGTGGTCCATGGCTCTGGAAGGTTTTGGGCCCTTAAAAACCCCTGCGAAGCGGTGCTTGAACCCTCAAAAAGAAGATATATACAGGACTTGAACCCGTGAAACATAGGACTTGAACCCATGAAACATAGGACTTGAACCCATGAAACATAGGACTTGAACCCATGAAACATAGGACTTGTACCCATGAAACATAGGACTTGAACCCATGAAACAATTGCTGGGTCTAGTGAGTAGGACCCAGTGTCACCAGAAAGGGACCCAACTCCAGGAATGTGACCCTCCCAAAAAAAAACACGAAGGATATTCAAACTACGAAATACGTCTCACGAAACAGAGAATCAGGGCGGACCTTACTGGAGCCAGGGTTTACGAAAGAAGACCCCCCACGAGACAGACCACCCCACCCCAGACCCCCTCCATCCAGGGCGTAGGGCCTGTAACCCAAAGGGAGGCAAAGAAGACCCCACGTAGGGCCTGTAACCCAAAGGGAGGGCACAGAAGACCCCACGTAGGGCCTGTAACCCAAAGGGGAGGCACAGAAGACCCCACGTAGGGCCTTTAACCCAAAGGGAGGCAAGGAAGACCCCACGTAGGGCCTGTAACCCAAAGGGAGGGCAAAGAAGACCCCATGTAGGGCCTGTAACCCAAAGGGAGGCAAAGAAGACCCCATCACGTGCCTCCTAAGGGACCAACAACAGACCGAATAAGATCTAAGGTCCGTGAAATAGGATGTGACGAGACCCAGACAAGACCGTTCAAGACGTCAGGGAGACGAGATCCGAAACAAAACGCTTCGAGAAAGAGGAACGTGCGCGAGACCGAAGCACCGAACCCAACCCAGCGACACGAGAACTGATTCATTCAAGCTGAAGCACCGAACCCAACCCAGCGACACGAGAACTGATTCATTCTAGCTGAAGCACTGAACCCAACCCAGCGACACGAGAACTGATTCATTCTAGCAAGACTAGGACGACCCACAGCTCGCGGGAGAGACGGTAACTCCACCTGGTGGTGGTGCTTGGGGAGGGGGTCGAACCCACGCACCACAGTTCAGCGAGGCATCCCCAGACACCATCCTCGCCTACCGAATAATCTTTGATTAAAGTGCACGTCGAAGTGCTCGGGGGACACCCCCCCCCCCCCCCCGAAGCAGTTAAGGGTGGGGGGGGGGGGGAACCCCTCATCTACGTTTTCTATGTCTTTTAGTAACTAGAGGTGAGGGTTGTTCGCTCACCCCTTTCATCTCCCATCCAGCTGAACGTCTCGCACTACGCGTCGGGCCACTCCCCCCTCCCCCACCAACCACGACCTCCATTACGCAATACGCCTCTTACCACAACACCCCTCACCCTCTCCCCACCATCACCCCTTCCCAACCCCCCTCCCTAGCCATCATCACCCCTTACCAACCCCTCCCTAGCCACCATCACCCCTTACCAACCCATCCCTAGCCACCATCACCCCTTACCAACCCATCCCTAGCCACCATCACCCCTTACCAACCCATCCCTAGCCACCATCACCCCTTACCAACCCATCCCTAGCCACCACCTTACCAACCCATCCTAGCCACCATCACCCCTTACCAACCCATCCCTAGCCACCATCACCCCTTACCAACCCATCCCTAGCCACCATCACCCCTTACCAACCCATCCCTAGCCACCATCACCCCTTAAATGCACCATCAATCCCATGGCCCTTTCCCCCTTCCCCCTCCCTTCCTCCCCCCCCCCCCCCCCGGCCAGCACCTCCATGACCTGAGGCTGGGCGAGACCCCGTGATGACCTTCCCCCGGAAACACGTAAGAAAACGTTCCTGATGTCACCTGATGTAGCGGATGGCTCTGTACGTGGGTATTTGGGTGGGTGGCTCTTTACGTGGGTGGTGGATAGGTCTGTACATGGGTATTGGGTGGGTGGTTGGTAGCTCTGTACGTGGGTGGTGGATAGCTCCGTACGTGGGTAATGGGTGGATGGCTCTGTACGTGGGTGGCTCTGTACGTGGGTGGTGGATGGCTCTGTACGTGGATGGTGAGTGGGTGGGTTGGGTAGAAGAGATAGGGTCGTGATACCTTGTAGATGGTAGACGCGTTTAGAGGTAGATTGAGATGGGAAAACTGGCTGCGTTGGCTGATTGGGTTTGAGGTGGAGTACCGTGGGTTGGAATCCCCGTGGTCAGAGGAGAGGAACTTACGGTGTGGCGGTCGACCCGGAGAGAGAGAGAGAGAGAGAGAGAGAGAGAGAGAGAGAGAGAGAGAGAGAGAGAGGGGATTGGAAGGTGACAGGTGCGGGTGGCAGAATGATTAGGTGGGGGGCGGCGAGCGGCAGATTCACAACCCAGTCGTTGTGAGACTTCGGCACGCCCAGGCTTAGTGGGGGGGCGCATGAGTCAGTATGGGCGGGAGGCACTACGGGCGGCTGTTGAGGTGTGGGGGAGTCGGTGTCGGCGATGGTCTCGGCATGGTGAGGGCGGCAGCGGGTGGCAAGGGGCGGCAAGAGAAGCCGCCCAGCGGGTCCCCACACCTTCCCCCTCTCGCCACCATCCACTCTTCATTTACATATAGATCGACCAGCCACGCGGAATTAATAATGCAGAAGATGAGACGCAGGAAATGTATTGTTGTGATTCTGGCAGAGGCCGTAGCACACGGTTTGTTGCGTTCCGTATGTCTCTCAGTGAGTCTCTGCACTCCACCACCACCCACACCTCATCCTCACCCACAGCATCCAATCCTCAAACCACCACTTGCGGAAATGGCCCGAGACGCTTCTTGCGCCATCCGTTAAAAACCGTTAAAAACCGTTAAAAACCGTTACGAAGTGATGCTGCGCTCCCAACCATACATTCACATTCAAATTAAGAACCTCTGGTCGTACCTAGTATTGTAGAAAGACTAGTTTCACTCCCTCGTATATATATATATATATATATATATATATATATATATATATATATATATATATATATATATATATATATATATAACCATCGTTTCTCACCATTCCAACACATCCCACCGTGTTACCACCACTTCGGCACATACTACCATTAATCCCATCATCATTCCTTTTCTTTTTTTTTTTTCTTAGATTCCACCAACCGCATCTTTCTCTCGATCACTCCCTGAAGAATTTCCCCTGTGAAGCAATTACAATCGAATCATCCACAGGTGTTTATATACGCGCCGAGCCCGCCACACCGCCCCTGGCGAATCCCATCCATGTAAACAAAGTATTAATTAGGGGTCCAGACACTTTGTATGGAGATGGTATGGAAATAGGAGGGTGAAGGTGTAAAACTCCCGCTGGTTCCAACACCTTACACAGGCTTTGATAAAGTGTCCGACCCGCCTGACATGAATCTCTTTTGTTGCCATTTTGGCCGCGATGCTTCTTCTTCTTCTTCTTCTTTTCCATTTCGTTCGTCGATCGAACAGATTTGTAAGACGTTTACGGCTTTTAATTACGTAGTTCTACAGAGGTCGTCTGCTTGTAATTTGTTTTACAAGTATTGTAAAGTCTGTATAAGACGTACAAGAAATATATATATATATATATATATATATATATATATATATATATATATATATATATATATATATATATATATATATATGGACATTTGTAGGTATTTTTACTAAATAACTTCTAAACTACATGTACTGTATTACTTATTTCATAACAGTTTTTTTTTTATTTTCAAGCTTGTGCGGTGTATAAAGATCTCATCTGTCATGAAATATACGCAGTTATTGCGCTGCGTGATTTATGATATCAACTACGCACACATTAACGCAAATTGGCCTGTCCGGGGAGGGAGGAGAAGATATAGGAGCCTTTGTGATGGCAACACTGACAGCCAATGATATTTCTTATATTTACTTTAAGCCGAAGGAGGCAGGGGGTCCGGAGGTCCGGGGGTGATTCAAGGTGGCTCTTATTCAAGGGGTGACTTAGGGTGTGTCTTGTTTCCTTTCCCCACCTTGACAGGGTGACTCGCGTTGTGCTTTCGGTTCTTTTGAACAGGGTGAGTCACAATGTGTTGTGCATTTTGCAGCCTAGGGGTACAACAGGGTGTGAAGTGTTTGTTTGTCTCGCTGTCCACTTTCCAGTCTGTCTTGTTATTTGTTTCTATTTGTGTTATTCAGTCTCTCTCTCTCTCTCTCTCTCTCTCTCTCTCTCTCTCTCTCTCTCTCTCTCTCTCTCTCTCTCTCTCTCTCTCTCCCTCCCTCTCTGTTGTATCCCCAACACCACCCTCGAACACCGCGCTCTCCAACCCCCCACCCCACGGCAAAGTCTTTCAAGAAATCGCCCTCTGCGATCGCTCACCGCGGTCAGCGCATCTCCCGGTCCCTGTACACAAATTCAGGGACGACCCAGGCGTGGCCCTGCCTTGCCGGGGTGGGTTAGCAGAAAGGACTGGAGGAATGACGGAGTGTCTGACGATAGAGAAAAGGTATTGTGTGGTGTTGACTACCGTTGGCCGGGTCTCGACGATAGGTTTATTGACGGCGAGGCTTTGTCTGGTGGAGGTAATAGCGCAGGGATGGTGTTGTGGGGCTACTGGTGTGGGTGTTACTAGGGGGGTGTACTGGTGCCTTGTTACGCTACAGGGTGTTGCTGGGTCTTGTGGTGTTCCTGGGGTGTTGCGCTACGTTATGTTGCTGGGTCTTGTGGTGTTCGTGGAGTGTTGCGCTACTTTATGGTCTTGTGGTGTTCCTGGGGGTGTTGCGCTACGTTGTGTTGCTGGGTCTTGTGGTGTTCCTGAGGTGTTGCGCTACGTTATGTTGCTGTGTCTTGGGGTGTTGCTTGGGGGGCGCGGGCCTGGGCCTGCCTCTCAAGAGTGTTGCTTGTCGTTCTTGCACCACTAGCGAAATCAGCAGACACTGACTGTCTTCCTCAGTGGCACCACCACTGAGGCTAGTGTATTCAAGGGCCACAACCACCACTTCCATCAACACCACCACTACAGTGGACCAGCACACGCTCACAACTTACCTCCCTCCACTTCACCCTCTCGCAGACCTGCTCACTCTTCGGGGATTCAGTGAGTGAAGAACTCAGTGCCTTGGAGGAAGAGGAGGAGATGAATGGGACGGGGGGAAGTTTGGGAGAGGTTTAAGAGGGAGAGAGGGGGAGGGAGGGATGGGGTGGTGGTGGGATGGGAGAGGGATGGGACAGGGAGGGAGGGAGGGTAGGTAACCTTTCTTAACTTGGCGTGACGGGTGTTGGAATGTGTTTAGGTTGTCCGTCTCTTCACACGGACGATTATTGACTGTTGTACCCCCGCTGACCACCTCTCTCTCTCTCTCTCCATCTCTCTCTCTCTCTCTCTCTCTCTCTCTCTCTCTCTCTCTCTCTCTCTCTCTCTCTCTCTCATCCCCCCAGGTATCTCCTGTGCTAGGCTCTGTAGCTCCGGCGGAGAGGGAATAGACGAGAGAGAGGAGAGAAGAGAGAGAGAGAGAGAGAGAGAGAGAGAGAGAGAGAGAGAGAGAGAGAGAGAGAGAGAGAGAGAGACCCCCTTCTCCTAGCGGGAGATACAAAGAGTTTGATCGTATCGAGGAAAAAACAAGTGACGGACGCGCGCGCGCGCGCGCGAGGTGTGTTCCCGTAGGACGGCCCGGGCTGGACCGCTAGGCCGCGCCATCGTGCCGGTAAAGGGAACCGGATGATTTATCCGTGGGTCTCTGATTAATTGAGCGGAGGACCAGGCCGAGCGAGCGAGCGAGCGAGAGCGGGAGCGGCGGCGAGAGCAGACGATGGTGTGTGTGTGTGTGTGTGTGTGTGTGTCTTGGGATGAGATGCCACCGATGGATGGCTTGACCGATTTCTCTCTCTCTCTCTCTCTCTCTCTCTCTCTCTCTCTCTCTCTCTCTCTCTCTCTCTCTCTCTCTCTCTCTCTCTCGGACGCAGGAGGCGTTCGTTCGACCTGGCTGTATGGCAAGAAGGGACGGAAGAAGAAAGGTAAAAAGAAAAACGGAAGGTTATGAACCTCTCTCACACATACACTGATTTCTCGCGATGTAACACGTACGAATACTGGGACTCACGGATGCGTGACCGACATGTCAGTATACACAGGTGACGAGCTGGTGTGGGGTGACAGCCAGGGGAGGCATTGTGGGGTGATTACGTGGGGAGATAGTGTGTGGGGTGACTGCCAGGGTAGGCAGTGTGGGGTGATTACGTGGGGAGGTAGTGTGTGGGGGTGATAGCGAGGTGAGGTAGCGTGGGGTGATTATGTGGTGAGGTAGTGTGTGGGGTGATAGCGAGGGGAGTTAGTGTGTGGGGTGATAGCGAGGTGATGTAGTGTGTGGGGTGATAGCGAGGGGAGGTAGTGTGTGGGGTGATAGCGAGGTGAGGTAGTGTGTGGGGTGATAGCGAGGGGAGGTAGTGTGTGGGGTGATAGCGAGGGGAGGTAGGCGTGGGGTGATTATGTATAGTCCCCCAGTAGCCTCCTAGCTGTGTAGTCCCCTGTAGCCTACGGGGGTAGTGGCAGTGGTGTGTAGTCCCCCTGTAGGCTACGGGGGTAGTGGCAGTGGTGTGTAGTCCCCTGTAGCCTACGGGGGTAGTAGCAGTGGTGTGTAGTCCCCTGTAGCCTACGGGGTAGTGGCAGTGGTGTGTAGTCCCCCTGTAGCCTACGGGGGTAGTAGCAGTGGTGTGTAATCCCCTGTAGCTTACGGGGGTAGTGGCAGTGGTGTGTAATCCCCTGTAGCCTACGGGGGTAGTGGCAGTGGTGTGTAGTCCCCCTGTAGCCTACGGGGGTAGTGGCAGTGGTGTGTAGGCCTGGCCTCCATACTGGCTACAGCTACAGGGGCGGCCTATCTAGCCACTAGCTAGCTAGCCTCTCCCCCCCAAGGCAAGAAGGAGAGAGAGAGAGAGAGAGAGAGAGAGAGAGAGAGAGAGAGAGAGAGAGAGAGAGAGAGAGAGAGAGAGAGGAGAAGAAGTGGGGCCGGTGGATAAGGGAATGGAATGAGACCCAGACGGTGAAGTGGCTGAGGAAGAGCAGACGAAGGTTGTAATTAACGAATTATACGAAAAAGTGACGAGGCTCAGACGACATGGGTTAGGTTAGGCGACCTCATGAACGAACCACACACCCCCACACACACCCCAGGAACCCCACACTACTCCCTCCTCCACGTCCCTCCACTACTACCCTCCACACACACACACACACACACACACACACACACACACACACACACACACGCACGCACGCAAAAGGGGCCCCCGTGGGTGTAAAATTCCCTGCCCTTACAGTACAATTAGGTATATACGAAAACACTCTTATCCCTCCACCAAAGACCTCCCTTGTTCCTCCCTCTACATGTCTCCATCTCTGTAACACTGATGCAACGTGACAATACGTCACTGACACACGAGGTCGAGGGAGGTGACAGACACAACACTCATATGACGATCAGAGACCATCCTTGGTCTCTTGGTCTTTGTTCGTGGTCCCGATGCGTCTAATGGTCCCCCCCTCCTTGGTCCAAGGGTAGTTGGTCAATGGTCTTCGTGGCTGGTCTTAATGGGGGGGGGGATGTGTTTCGTACCATTCATGGTACTTGTGTGTGTGTGTGTGTGTGTGTGTGTGTGTTGTGTTTGGTTGATGACTGTTGATGAGTTGAGTGAATCATGATTGGATGAGCGACGGTGAATTGATGACACACCAGATGAATAAGGTCATCGCGACCTCCCCTCCTGTATTACATGCTTTCATCCCAAACACACCCTACCCACCCACCTCCACCCACCCCCCACCCCTCTGGAGGGAGAAAGAGAGAGAGAGAGAGAGAGAGAGAGAGAGAGAGAGAGAGAGAGAGAGAGAGAGAGAAAGAGAGACTTGTGAGTGTTTCCTCTCCTTTGCCCCTCCAGTCTCAAATGATCCTTCTGTCCTTCTCCCGTAAGGACGGGAATCCCCCCACACGGAACACACCCCCCCCACACACACGGAAACCCCCCACACGGACCCCCCACACGGACCCCCCCACACACACACACACACGGAACTCGACAGCGTCGACGGAAATCGTCTGGGTCTTGTGATCGACAGGTAAATCATCTCGTCTGTAGTTCGCGGCGTTTGTAATTAGTCGTCCAGGTGGTATAATAGGCAGCGAAGGGTGGCCTTAATTGGCAGTTGAGGTTGTTTGGCCGCGAGATGGTCCTCGGGGATGGGGGGGGTTGGACTTCCTGCCGTGGAGTGGCTGTCGAAGGTGAGGTGGAGCGGAGGGGCGTGGGGGGTTCGTGAGACGAATGGGTCATCAGTTTAGGGAAGACCCTTTTCAGAAAAGGATGGTCCTCATAGGGGAAGACCTTTAGCCACAGGATGGTCCTGAAAGAAGGGGTTCTCCTCCCACAGCAAGGTCCTGAAAGAAGGGGTTCTCCTCCCACAGGAAGGACCTGAAAGAAGGGGTTCTCCTCCCACAGGAAGGACCTGAATGAAGGGGTTCTCCTCCCACAGGAAGGACCTGAAAGAAGGGGTTCTCCTCCCACAGGAAGGACCTGAAAGAAGGGGTTCTCCTCCCACAGGAAGGTCCTGAATGAAGGGGTTCTCCTCCCACAGGAAGGACCTGAAAGCAGCGAAGACTTCAGGACGTGAATGATATTGCTCTTGTGGTGAGTGAGGAGAAGACACAGTGAGGAAGAATGAGAAGGAATTATGGAGAAAGTCGATGACGAGGAAGTGTGTTGAATGAGGTGGACCATGAGGAGGAAGTGATGAGGGAGGATGAGGAAGAAGTGAGTGGATCGAGGAGAGATGTGTGTCAGGTCAGAGGCCAGTCTATCATACCCAATGATTGTGTCGTCTTGGGTCGTACCGTCGTGCTCAAGGGTCGTACCGTCGTGCTCAAGGGTCGTATCGTCGTGCTCAAAGGTCGTATCATTGTGCTCAAGGGTCGTACTGTCATGCTCAGGGATCGTATACCGTCGTGCTCAATGATCGTACCGTCGTGCTCAAGGGTCGTACCGTCGTGCTCAAGGGTCGTATCGTCGTGCTCAGGGATCGTCCCGTCGTACGCTAGGGTCGTTCCATAGTACTCAAACAATGCAGGTAACCACCCTACCGTCTGTGGTGGTTTGGTACGCGTCAATGACCATATACCTCTGAGAAAGCGCTGCTCAGGCCATTAAAGTAACCTGTCGGAGGTGAAAAGGCAAAAATGGCCATTTCACTCCCAAAGTAAGGGCCATTTTCCTAAACAGTGAACAGTGTGCTCCATTCTGAAAGGTGTCATCGCCTTTTTTCTGACTTACTGTAAATCAATTATAGTCGTAAAGTGTTACTGTAAATGAGTTATAGTCGTAAAGTGTTACTGTAAATGAGTTATAGTGGTCAAGCGTTACCGTAAATGAGTTATAGTAGTAAAGTGTTACCGTAAATGAGTTATAGTAGTAAAGTGTTACTGTAAATGAGTTATAGTCGTAAAGTGTTACTGTAAATGAGTTATAGTGGTCAAGTGTTGCCGTAAATGAGTTATAGCGGTCAAGCGTTATGGTAAATGAGTTATAGTAGTCAAGTGTTACTGTAAATGAGTTATAGTGGTCAAGTGTTACTGTAAATGAGTTATAGTAGTAAAGTGTTACTGTAAATGAGTTATAGTAGTAAAGTGTTACTGTAAATGAGTTATAGTAGTAAAGTGTTACCGTAAATGAGTTATAGTCGTAAAGTGTTACTGTAAATGAGTTATAGTAGTAAAGTGTTACTGTAAATGAGTTATAGTAGTAAAGTGTTACCGTAAATGAGTTATAGTAGTAAAGTGTTGTATTGGTAACAGTGCCTTGGTAGAGATGGATTATTGAGTTTGGTGTACGTGAGCTCAGTCGGTAATTTATCGACGCAAATTGCGTTCTACGTACGAGATTGAACGGCCGAGACATTGTGGTGTATGTCTGTGTATATAATGGTTTGTGTAGGTTTTCTTGGTGGCACATAAACTGGTGGTATTATTATTATCATCATTATTATTATTATCATCATTTTTTATTGTATTGTTATTATATTATCGTTATTATTATTGTTATTATTATTTTCTTTTTTCTTTTAAACTATTTGCCATTTCCCGCGTTGGCGAGGTAGCGTTAAGAACAGAGGACTGGGCCTTTTTTGGAATATCCTCACCTGGCCCCCTCTGTTCCTTCTTTTGGAAAATTAAAAAAAAAAAACGAGAGGGGAGGATTTCCAGCCCCCCCGCTCCCTCCCCTTTTAGTCGCCTTCTACGACACGCAGGGAATACGTGGGAAGTATTCTTAATCCCCTATCCCCAGGGATATTATTATTATTATTATTATTATTATTATTATTATTATTATTATTATTTTATCATTATTATTATCATCATTTTATTATTATCATTATTATTATTATTGTCATTATAATCATTATTTGACTAGTGAAAGAGGGGAAATTGACTAGAAAAAGCAGATTAGAATATGGTATGGAAGAGCAGCGAGGTATGCTAAGACACACTCCGCTGCAGAAGTTTTAGCAGGTAGCAACAGCAGCAGAAGTAGAGGCTACTGCTGCTGCTGGTGTAGGCCAGCCAGAACAGCAGACACAGCAGATGAAGCTGTTGTTGTAGGCCAGCCAGAACAGCAGATGAAGCTGCTGCTGCTGGTGTAGGCCAGCCAGAACAGCAGACACAGCAGATGAAGCTGTTGTTGTAGGCCAGCCAGAACAGCAGATGAAGCTGCTGCTGCTGGTGTAGGCCAGCCAGAACAGCAGACACAGCAGATGAAGCTGCTGTTGTAGGCCTGACAGAACAGCAGACACAGCAGAAGAAGCTGTTGCTGTAGGCCAGCCAGACACAGCAGACACAGCAGAAGAAGCTGTTGCTGTAGGCCTGACAGAACAGCAGAACAGCAGCTGTAGCCTGGGCCACAACAGGAAGTCGCCTTAATCTCTGTATATCCACAACAATTATCAGAACCAAACTCATCAGGTCTCCTGACCAGCACCGGGCTGTGAGTGGTGCTTAGAGTATAATGACCTTTGACCCCCTTCTTCCCCTCTCCCCACTCTGACCCCACGCTCCCCTCATACACCCAGGTTAATGCTTTCCCCAACTCCTGGCTGCTCTGTACCACATGTATCCAGGAAATATACATACATCTTTTTGGTTCTGTCTGCAGTCATTCAGGTGTGTAGGTATGTATGTTTATGTATATGTGTGTGTGTGTGTGTGTGTGTGTGTGTGTGTGTGTGTGTGTGTGTGTGTGTGTGTGTGTGTGTGTGTGTGTGTGTGTGTAGACACAAATCAACATGTGTATGTGCGTGTAATTACCTGTATCCATATATATGTATGTACATGTATGTACCATGTTTGTACTCATTTGTGTATATACGTACGCACACACACACACACCCTCCAGCCTAAGCCAAGTGTGTGTGTGTGTGTGTGTGTGTGTGTGTGTGTGTGTGTGTGTGTTGTGTGTGTAAGTGTGTGTGTGTGTGTGTGTGTATGTGTGTGTGTGTGTGTGTGTGTGTGTGTGTGTGTGTGTGTGTGTGTGTGTGTGTGTTGTAATAAGCTATTCCTTTCTCCCACAATCTCTCGATTCTCCACACTCCTACCCCCGCTACCTGACCCTTACTAAGACCTAGCCCTAGGTATAGGGTGGCCCTAGCTAGTGTGGGCTCTCTTAACTAAGGGTTGACCCTTAGCTAAGGGGGTTGTGGCCCTGGGGGGGGTGGGTAACCCTAACTAAGGGGGTCACAGAGAGGATGATTCAGTCTAACGTATCAGTTTATTCTGTCCCTGAAACTTGCTGGAATTTATTCGCCAAGCTCTGCTTAAATTAGTTATTTTTCCAGTCATGTTTTTTTTATTCTTACAAGATTTTTTTCTTTTTTTCCCCCATCGTCATTATAATAAGACTAATTTATTCACCCGGCATGACTAACGCTGTTCTATAACTACGCTAAGATTTATTCTAAATTATTTCATGATTTAGATTTATACCAGTTTATTCCCTCAATTAATTTCTATGCAAAATGAAGATGTCAGCTAAGGCGTATACAGATATATTCTCTAGTTCATATTTCTTTTTTTCTGTTAGTAAGACATCATTTTCATATCCAATTAAGAATTATTCACACTATAATTATCCAAATAGAACCTTTAACAATTTATTCTACACGTACGATTATACACCGATGACTTCCCAATTAACTCGTATAATAATCTGTTTTCTGATCGCACATCTTAATCCCCAATTAAGACATTGAGCCAGTTTTAAAATAAAAAAAATCTCAATTTAATAACTATACAATTTCTTCTTCCAGTTAGGAGATATAGCAATTAGAAGTCTTCATTATATTGTGAAGATGAAGATACGAGAATCACTAAGATCATAACATGGGGAAAGACTTAACAAAAATCACCCCCCCCAAAAAAAATAATAATCGAAAACGATTTACAAAATGAGCGAAAGAAAACGTGACGGAATTTCCTGAAGCAAAATTCTGAGGGACTGTGCTCATAAAGCGATTAACAGCGTTTTGGAAAATTGCTCACAAAAACTCAAAATGGAGAGAAACTCACCAGAAAAAGAAAATTTGATCATCTACGCGTAGCAGCCAACCGAAGGCATTTGATGTTCTGACAGTCAGCTTCGTCTCTTCGATATATATCAACTGACTTATATTTCTCTCTTGAGTCTCCCCTGATGATGTGATTATTACACGAAAGCGCACTTGGGAACTTATCGTGTTTCATTTTCCCGGTGGACTCATAAGAATATATATATATATATATATATATATATATATATATATATATATATATATATATATATATATATATATATATATTTTTTTTTTTTTTTTCCAAAAGAAGGAACAGAGGGGGCCAGGTGAGGATATTCCAAAAAAGGCCGTCCTCTGTTCTTAACGCTACCTCGCTAACGCGGGAAATGGCGAATAGTTTAAAAGAAAAGAATATATATATATATATATATATATATATATATATATATATATATATATATATATATATATATATATATATATTATATATATATATATATATATATATATATATATATATATATATATATATATATATATATATATATTGAAAGATTTAGATAAACGAAACAGACTGTTTTACACACACACACAGACACGGGGTCGGATCTATGTTCAATTGGCCAGTTATAACAAGTTATGACCCTCGTAATGCCGATGGTGTAATTCTGTTGGCCTGTGTCAGCAGTTTTCCCCCAGGGATGTGTGGGTGCGAGGAGGAGGGAGGGTCAGAGCGAATCTGAACTGTCTACTCTCATCCAAAGCCAATAAAGATCGTTCAGTCCACTACACAAATATTGGGAATAATCATTCGAAAAAATGATTAATAATAAAAAAAAAACGAAGCCACATTTGTTTTACGACATATATGGCGTTTGGAAGTTTACATATATTGGTGGATTTTCTTTTTCCCCTTTTTTCTATTAAATCATTTGATTCACATATTGTATTTTTTTTTTCTTTTTTTTTTGGTGAATTTCACGTCTTCATCATCAGTCGAGACAGTTAGGTCATTAGAGTTAACCACGACCCCCTGTTCGTGTAGTTTCCCCTACTTTCCAATCTACCTGATAGATGGCGCTGACAAAAAAAGTGTGGATGAAAGTTTCTGGAAACCCCCAGACGTTTTTTAGATTACCTCTTGATTGCGCGGGAACTTTCCCGTCTTCGTTACAATATCTTTCCCAGAGTTTTCACCCCTGTGGTCTTTCTTACCGCGGGTCACAGTGGCTTCGATCCTTCCATGTTTCATTCAGTTTAGAGTGTCCGATCCCTTAACCCTTGGCTGAGAGTGGGTGTTCCGGTGTGTTGTTTCAGCGGCGTCAAAGACGCGAGGAGTATCTTCGGATTTTAGTCAATAGATGGCGTTAAGAAGCGCTGTCTCGAGTCCCCGGCGTCTTCTATTGAGAGTCTACAAAGGCCATTATCCAACGTCTGTGGTTGAGACATTGCCCATTACCGCCAAAGCATAGACGAAGATGCCTCTATATTGCGTCTGGTCTGTGATGGCATTTTTCTCTCTAGATACAGTATGCATTTTCGAGGTGACGTGTTCTGTGTTCTGTGTTCTTGATCTCGAGCGAACAAGGGACGGAAAATGATCTGCTTCGTTATGATATGTTTAACCCCTTGACCACGACGGTATACGACCCTTGAACACGACGGTATACGACCCTTGAGCACGACGGTATACGACCCTTGACCACGACGGTATACGACCCTTGAGCACGACGGTATACTACCCTTGAGCACGACGGTATACGACCCTTGAGCACGACGGTGTACGACCCTTGAGCACCACGGTATATGACCCTTGAGCACGACGGTATACGACCCTTGACCACGACGGTATACGACCCTTGGGTGCCTCGTCAGCCCTGCAGATCAGCGCAGGACGTCAGCAGGGCGTCAGCAGGGAGGGAGGAGGAGGAGGTGGCGGCGTCGCCGGCTAAATTGACCGGCCCGCTAATTGACCGGCGACCACGGCCATTACAAGGACCGTAATTTTGACACCTTTTAATGGGGGGGAGGAGGTGTGGTGGGGGGGTTGTGTAGGGGGGAGGGAATAGTGTATTGAAGGAGGAGGAGGAGGTAATGGGGAAGGTACTGCACCTCCAATTTTGCCTCTGTGCCTCCAAACTCTGGCCCACCGAACTGGAAGAAATGATAGAGAAGGTCCAGAGGAGGACAACAACAACAAGGAGGAGGAGGAGGGAACCCCCCGGTGTAGGAGAGGAGGGACTTGAGACCGAGTTGTCCACCACTGAGGAGAGAAGAGTAAGGGGTGACTTGATCACAGCCTTCTAATGTAATATATAAATATTTTATTGTTAGAACGTACAGAGGTTATAAAACTTGTACACACATATTAGGGGAAGGTTCGTGTAATGCCTTCTACCAGTGTAGAACTTCCTACCTCGTATTGTACGAATAGGTAGTTACACACACACACACACACACACACACACACACACACAGTCTCTGAATGGCATATCCATGACCGGTACAGAATGGCGAATCCTTGATTCACATCGAGACACACTTTGTAAGCACAGACAGACAGATAGACGGACAGACAGACAGACGGAGAGACAGACGGTCTCTCTCACGAACAGAAATGTTCCATGACTTACGGAACAGACGCATGATGACGTGGCACATGAACAGACATGACGCCAGCAACAGACATGACGTGGGTAAGACATGACGCCAGCAACAGACATGACGTGGGCATGACACTTTTCCCTCCCGCTTACCTAAGGGTCACACTTGCCTACCTCCCCATTTACCTAAGGGTCACACTTGCCTACCTCCCCATTTACCTAAGGGTCACACTTGCCTACCTCCCCATTTACCTAAGGGTCACACTTGCCTACCTCCCCATTTACCTAAGGGTCACACTTGCCTACCTCCCCATTTACCTAAAGGTCGCTCCTACCTGCCTTCCCTTTTACCTAAGGACCACTCGTTACTTATTCTCACTTACCTAAGGGTCCCACGTACCTACCTACCTACTTACCTCCCTATTTACCTTCGACAATACCCACCCCTTCCCTCACAAACTCATCTTACCCACATCATCTGGCCCACGTCAGACTGGCCAACTCTTGGCCGGCAGTGGGCCTACGTCCTGGCCAATCCGAGTGTGCTCATTACCAACCATAGCTCCTAATTACCCGTTCGGCAAGGGCTAATTAGCACACCTCCCATTACGAGGCATGGCAGAGCATTGGTTCGAGTAGAGTTTACGACCGTCGAGATTCTGACAATCATTTAATTGTATACATAGTTCATGGAAATATCCAAAAGAAGGAACAGAGAAGGGGGCCAAGTGAGGATATTCCCTCTTAAGGCTCAGTCCCCTGTTCTTAACGCTACCTCGCTAACAAGGGAAACTGTGAATATGTATGGAAAAAAAAAATTATGTATATATATATATATATATATATATATATATATATATATATATATATATATATATATATATATTTTTTTTTTTTTTTTTTTTTTTTTTTTTTTTTTTTTTTCCAAAAGAAGGAACAGAGAATTGGGCCAGGTGAGGGTATTCCCTCAAGGCCCAGTCCTCTGTTCTTAACGCTACCTCGCTAATGCGGGAAATGGCGAATAGTTTGAAAGAAAGATATATATATATATATATATATATATATATATATATATATATATATATATATATATATATATATATATATACATACATACATATCGGCTTCTTTGGCCTTCAGAGGTGTTCAGTCCCTATTACTTTAATGGCTTTACATGTTGGTTCACAGCGTCCAGACCTGAAAAATGGACACCATTAAGTCCTCTTTCCAATCTTAGGCTGCCAACCAGAGCTTAACTTGGCCGTAATTAGCTAAAGGGCAGAGGAGGGTAAAGGTTTGAGACGCATGATATTGAAGCAATACTCTAATTATAGGTTGTGGGGGATTAACCCTGGGCTCGCTGTATCGATAGGTGTAAGACCAGCTTAAGATTATTACATGGCAAGGTTTTTTTTTTCTTTAGGGAGGTTGCAAAACCAACTCGCCCTACAGTTGATGATCGCGTCCAGCTTCACCGTCCACGCCCTCTGAGATCGTGGGTTTATAGGTTTGATTTAGGATGAGACAAAGGTGGGTTGTTGTTTTCCTTTTTTTTTTTATGTTGGGCTTAACGTGGATTGCCTGAGGTAATACAGGAGTGATATCTTGTAAGGAAGGTAGTGGTGTGGACGACACTGTGGTAAGATAGTGGTGTGGACGACACTGTGGTAAGATAGTGGTGTGGACGCCACTGTGGTAAGATAGTGGTGTGGACGACACTGCCAAAAATGAGTGGACACATATCCTTCAAGGAAGCGGACGCACGAACGCTATCCAAAACTTTGTTTTTCCTTCTTTATTCATCTAAAGTCTTTCTGTCTTGGTATACTATTACCGCTAGATCGTGCCAGGTATCGGCCACGTCTTCCAGCGTGACAGACGTGTTCCCTACAACCCCCGGTGTGTGTGTGTGTGTGTTGTTAGTGGCGGTAAATAACTCGTATGTGGACGAAGGCGACACTTCTCAAGGATCGCGTCATTTTCTAGTGCCTTATCTTTGTTTAGATCTCTCTCTTCACCAACAGTTGAACCAGACGCCTCATAAGGTTCATACCTTAAGGCTGTAGGCAACGACTAAAAGCCCTTGGGGAAGGCCAGGCCAGAAAATGGAGCATGAAAAGGACTTAAGGTGTAGCTAAGATGTAAGGAAAAGGAAAGAAGAGGAATATAGGATTTTTTAAGGAGGTGGGAAACCCCTCGGGTTTTTGGAAAGGGGCCAGATCATGGCTGTTAGGTGGGAAACCCTGCCTTTTTAAATAGGGGTCGGGTAATAGGTGTTGGATGGTTTACTTAGCATTTGTATATGGCTCAGGGGAATGGCTGTTAGAGAAGACACTGGTAAATCAGACAACCTTCTAGTGTTGTCTGCCACTTGTCTGTACTGACATTTCCGAGGTGGATGAGTTAAGTCGGGACCATCATGTGGTGGATGAATTCGTTACTTTCTCTCCACTTCTTCCCTCCCCTCCCCTCCACTTAACGCACGTCATCTCCACCTTCCTCACCTCCTAGTTCTGTAGATTGAGACGGAAGTCAGAGATTAAACTCATTTTGCCTCATTACTTGAAGAAACTCTCCCGTTGCCCTTTTCTATAACAACATGGACGTATACCCGTCACTCTAAAGAGCATTTTGTTATATTGTTCTCGTGGGCAACATAGCCAGCTGACTCCTGCTATGTTAGACATTCCCAAGGTCTTGCAAGCTTTCCACCTTTATCCAGGGACAATAATGTCCTAAGCCAGTCAGAACTTGGCTTAATGTGTAGTTGAAGATATATGTTTCTTTCTCATGAAGCCCGTGTGTTATCTTACACACACGTCCTCTCTAAGAGGGAAAACACCTACTAGCCCTGTCCAACAGTGTGTTTTTGTTGCTGGCTCCAGATGTGTGGCCTCTCAGCTGCCCAGATTTACCATAGTGAACCATCATATATAAAACATCGAAGTAATATGATCAAAATAAGTATATGGATGAGATTAAACAGTGAGATAGGGGGGTTGAAACTTGGTAAACATTGGCTACAAGTTTACCCGATGAAGAGGCATTCATGAAGAAAGTGAATCAGAATTATTTATCATTGTATCATTCGCCACAATCCTTGACCCACCAGTTCGCCACATGTGGTGGCGAGTGGCGAGCATGTTGGACCAGCCTGGATCATGTAGTATTCGATCGGAAAAAAATATATAATTTGAATACGTTTTCCCGGGACAGCATTTCGCTTCTTTATGACCCACCTCGATTTTCCCTGAGTCCATACATGTTCTCTGTTGTTCACCCAGGTTAGAAAACGATGTTCAGCAGGCGTGTAGAACATCGAACGTGTGTTGGAGAACAAGGGCAGCCATCTTGTGTTCGTTTGTGTGGTAATTGGCCCACCTGGGAATCCACAGAGCTGGCTGGATCAGCTGACGCTGCCGTCTCCATTTTACCCAAAGCCGCCGTTATTATCAGATGTTATTATTATCATTATTATCATTAACATCAGAGGTAATTACGAGTCCTTCTTGACCTCAGCTAAATCTCGGTGTTTGAGCTCCTTGCGTCAGGCATTTACGAAATGGTGGTACTCGAAGCCAAACCCCTTTTCTTTTGTTTCTCTTGAACAGAAATTGCCCCACACTTGTGTGTGTTCAGGACCCGACCTTGTGTCTCACAATTGCTCTTGCGTCTGATCGAATGGTAGACACGAGGGCATTTGGCACTTAGGCGTCGACGAAGGCGAGAGAACACATCTTTTTGCCGCCTTCTTCCGTCCGTCCACCATCCTCACGGGAAAACAAAACACCCTCCCTCCCTTCTGGTCACATCTCTTGAAGGCAAGAGGGGGGGGTCTGAAAGGGCTACTCATGTCTGAGGGTCTGACACAAGATGGTCAGGTGAACGCTCCTCTGGTCGTCACCCCCTACCACCCACCACCACCACTGGTCGAGGCAGAACTGACGAAGGTCATGTGTGATAGGGACAACACACACTCGCCCTCACACTCACTCTCTTTCCCCTGGTTGAGAAGCGGGTCCTTCCTCCAGAAGTAATGTGTAGGGAAATTCAACGATGGGTTTCCTTATCTTTCTCCTCTTGTGATGGTCTTCGTCAGATAACAGCTACACTGACCCCCACACAGACACACCTGATGGTGGACGAAGATGACCCCCAGTTACGCGAAGGCCAAAAAGCTTTTCACCCTCCCACTTCTCCCCCATACATTATCACCCATCATTTCCACACCCCATACATTATCACCCATCATTTTCACCCCCCATACATTATCACCCATCATTTTCACACCCCATACATTATCACCCATCACTTGTATTTTTCTTGTCATCATTTACAACTTATGCTAACTTTATCTATGCCTTCCTTTTTACTTCTAACTTTTAAACTCTGATTCCTCTCTCTCATTCTGCTTTTCCTGGTTCATTTATCTGTATTTATTTCATATTTGTACATTTTTTTTTCACAAAAACCTATACTTTTTTCATATATGCTTCGTAGAATATGTAATTGTAATGTATTTGTAGTTTCTTTTGATTATTTCATGTGAAATTATTATAATTTTATTATTATTATTATTATTATTATTATTATTATTATTATTATTATTGATGTTAAAGTTGCATATTATTCTATTGTGTTATATACAGCCACTCCTGATTGTTACGATAGATTGTAGGACAACCTACGTGGGGTTGTAGCCTCCATAGGACTGTGGTTTACATGGGGCTACAGTCTACATGGGTGTACATCCTCCATGGGTAATGGTCTACATGGGGCTAGAGCCTACGTGGGTTACACCACACATGGAGCTACAGTCTACATGGGGCTGCAGTCTACATGGGGATGTAGTCTACATGGGGCTGTAGTCTACATGGGGCTGTAGTCTACATGGGGTTCTCTACAAAAACCTCTGTAGCGAGAACTCCCACCTAACACCATTTTCCTCAGTCGTAAGGGGGAGGGGGCGTGTGTGTGCGTGTGCGTGTGCGCGTACGACCCCCTCCTCATAACTCACCTGTAACGACCTGCAGGTGAGGGAGGGAGGGAGGGCGCCCCCCCTCCACTAACCCCCCATCATCCCCCCCCCCCTTACGAGAATGAGAATAATGACGATCGCTGGGAGAACGAGGTCCGACGTGATTGGCTGGTTCGCGGCGGTAGCGGGCCGTGATTGGCCAGCGGGAACTGTCGTATTAGGCAACGTGTCATTACGTGGGCGGTGCCAGTCCCGGGTGCGCGCTCCCTCCTCCCTCCCCGCTGACAGTTCGCGCTCTACCGTTACGTTATACACGCTACGTTGTGGGCCCCTTAACTTCGCTATAGCCAGATAGACAGCAGTGGCGATAGGAGATGGCGTCTGTCCCCTCGAAATGGGGGAAGATGGAGGTGGTGGAGGGTGAGGGAGGGAGCGACAAGCCAGTTCGCGGGTTAATATGAGACGTTTTCGCGGGAGACGCGACTGCAAAAGCGCGCGCACGCGCGCGCGCAAGTCTAGCGCTTAGCCTTCTCCCCAAGGCGCATTCTCGACCTTCCAGCCCCCCGTTGAAAGGTCGTTTTCGCCAAGTTCCCGCCCCCCTTTTTTTTTAAATGGGGAGGGAGGGGGTTTGCTTGCTACATTTATCTGTGTGAATTAGGGAGGAATGGGGTGAGGGGGGGGTGATGAATGGGATAAGGGGGTGGATGAGGAGGAGGAGGAAGAGGGGGGGACGTTAGATGAAGGGGGCCCACAGCCTGGGAGGGGGGGGGGGTGTCTGACCCCTTATATCTAAAATGGGAGATGGGGGGAAGACCCATTGCCTCACCAGCCCATCCACTCCCCTTGGAGCCTCTTCAATAAATGTATTTCTTCCTCGAGAAAACCTTTTTTGGTAGAAGGAATTATGACCTCGCTTTCCTTGGAGTAATTACAACACACACACACACACACACACACACACACACACACACACCCACACACACACACACACACACACACACACACACACACACACGCAGCTTCTACAATTCAGCCACGGCTCCTGAGAACATGGCCTGGTCTTGGCCTCATGTAGGATGTGAACAGCCTGCTGAACTTTTGTCCTCCCTGTTCAGGAACTTGGAACAGATTCTTACCTTCGCCATCAGACAGTTGGCGTCCCTTACTCTCCTCCTTAATGTGGCTCTGTAGCGATGGGTTAGAGTCGACCCCCAATTCCTTCTCACATCCAGACCCCCGCAGCTTGTGTCCTGTTAGGAAGCCTTCATGTTTAGACCTTAATGTTTTGCATCTATTTCGGGGTGAGTTTCTTCAGCCATGTATCAGACCAATTCTGGATCTTGTCTAGGTCCCCTTGCAGTCTGGTGCAGTTCCTCCTTCCCTTTACCTCCCTGGTGACATTGTCCTCATCTGGAAATACATTCAGGTAGGAGTTCAGTCCTTCAGATCGCAAGTCGTTCGCATAGATCAAGAAGATCAGTGGTCCCAGGACAGGGGCCCAGAGGCACGCCACTGGTCACTTCATCGCACTTCGAGATGGCCTCCTCTGATAGTCGTCCTTTTTGTTCCTTCCCAAACATTATATATCCACATGGAAGCAGTCTCGCCCTTATTCCCTCCCGCCTCTGAAGACTCAGCCTCACTACCGGCCCATCCTGCGTGGCGCAGTGTCAAATGCTTTATGGCAATTGCACATACAGACAGTCTACAGTCCTCACACTTTCTTTTTTTTTTCTTTAGAAATCTAAAAGATTCTTTATACATTATCTACTTCCTCCAGAACCTTGTCGTCTCTCACTTCTGCACGGAGTCGGCCATGTACTTCCCGGGTTATCTTTTCCACATATTTACAGACCACGATCCTCAGCCAGACATATTCTGTAGGCCAGCGCGTCCATCCGGCCACCTTTCTTGAAGATGCGCACGTTGTTGATCTCTCCAGCGACGTGTGTGTGTGTGTGTGTGTGTGTGTGTGTGTGTGTGTCTGTGTGTGTGTGTGTGTCTGTGTGTGTGTGTGTGTGTAGATGACAGTGGTCAGGGTATTGAATACCGTCTCATCCAACTTTAAAGATGCGACTCTGTACAATTAAGTGAGGAAGTCAGCATCATGATTAGATCCGAACCATGAGACTCATTTCCCTGATTGCTGGTTTAACTATGATCATGAGACGGGCTGACGTAACGATGGTTGACGCCTCTTAGTGTACCGCAGAGAGAGAGAGAGAGAGAGAGAGAGAGAGTTACCACTGTTAAAGGTTTGTTGAATTTGCATATTCAGTTAGCAGTGTTTCGTCTTTAATTGCATCACTTAAGACAGGTTTGCTGGAGGCCATCAACTGCTGGACCTCTTGTTAAGTTCTTGAACACGACGGTACGACCCTTAAACACGACGGTACGACCCTTAAACACTACGGTACGACCCTTAAACACGACGGTGCGACCCTTAAACACGACGGTACGACCCTTAAACACGACGGTACGACCCTTAAACACGACGGTGCGACCCTTAAACACGACGGTACGACCCTTGAGCACGACGGTGTTACCCTTGAACACGAATGTATACGACTCTTAATCACGAACGTACGACCCTTGAGATGTGACCTTTGACCTGACCTTTTGTGATTGAAAAGCGCGTGGAGAGACTGTTGTATTTAGGAGATAGTCCAATCCCCAGTCACTCTAACTATCCCATCCTTATCCCTAATTATATCCCTATATCTAACCATCTATCGTACGGTCTATCTTGCCTTTATGTAGTATACTCCTCTTGACCCGCCTATCACCTGTCATGCATTTGACCTGACCCTACCAAGCTACCAGACCCCCCCCCCCTCACCCATGCCCCCCTTCCTCATGACGTCCCCACACCACATAACCCACTCACAACCCCATTGTTTACCCGTCTCTATCCCATGGATATTATGCCGATTTTTTTTCATCTTTCTCTCCTCTTTACACTTGACCTCTGAGGGTGACCTCTCTTGACCTCGCTCCCTCATAGTCTTTTTTTTTTTTCTACACACATGGAATACTTTGTTTAAGTCTACCCGTTAGCCAGAGGTTTTGACGGATCTACGTTCTTTCTACTGAACATGACTCTACTTTCTGCTTCACTTCGACTCTCCTTTCAGCTCTACTTTGACTCTACTTTCTACTTTACTTCTACTTCACTTCGACTCTCCTTCTAGCTTTAATTTCTACTCTACCTTGACTCTACTTTCAGCTTGACATTACTTTCTACTTCGACTCTACATTTTACTCGACTTTGACTCTACTTTCTACTTTAATTCGACCCTACTTTCTACTCTACATTTTACTCGACTTTGACTCTACTTTCTACATTACTTCGACTCTACTTTCTACTCTGACTCTACTTTCTCGACTCCCATATTTCAGAATTTCATCCTCCACTTCACCATATGCAAATTATGCTCGTAGTCAAACCTCCAATTTACGTTTATTTACATTCTTAAAAAGGACGTTGTTTTCGTTTTTGTTTTTGTTTTTGTTTTGTTTGTTTTCCCACTAAAAAAAACGACCATTTACATATGGAAAATTTCCAAAAACACAAAGAATTAACTAAAGGAACCACCTTCGTCTTCAATCCCCCCTTCCACCACCGTGGGTGCCAAGTGTCTCCTCACAGACCAGCGAATTACCACAGAGAAGAAGAAGAAAAAAATCAAATATGCATCTAAAAAGAACATTTATATTTCCTAATATTCTCCAACGGGCCGCAATTACGGGTCGAATTAGAGAGTTAAATTGGCCCGTTTGACCTCAACCCGGTAACCTCACCTCTCGAACGCTTCTTTTTCCCCTAAACCTACGTAGTTAGCGCTGCATGTGAACTGCGTAATTGCAGGAAGGCTATTGGCGGCGCGCAGGGCAATTAAAGCACTTTATCGTTTCCGAGGTGACGGGTAATGATGTAATTGGCAGAGCGATCCCGCCCGCGGGCCGGGCCATAACTCGCGCGGGTATCATCGGCAACTCCAACGCGGTGCGCGCCAGTTCCAGTAATATATATCACCGGAGCGCGTCTTCACAAAACCATATAACCAAAAAAAAAAGAAGGAGAAATACACCATTATTCATGGCATAATGATAATTAGAATATTATTCCCATTATCATGTATCATTAGAAAATGCGAGAGAATGGCCAAAGAACTTTCGAGAAGGATGTGGGGGGGGGAAAATAAAACGAAGGCTTTTCTTTCGCTAATATTAACGTGAAGTCGAAGCCATGGCGACATTAGCGAGAGGTCGCTAACTGTACGCAAATATTTGGGAATTGAGCGTAAAATTGAGAACAGCTGCACAAATGGATCGCCTTATAAAATAGGCTGTAATCACACCTTATTAGCATGCAAGGAATTATTTCGGTTTAGGGCCCGGGCCAGGTAATTAGGGTACTTAATTGAGACTCGTTTAGAACGGGTTATATGCAGCGGTTCGGCAGTGTGACAGGTGGTGTAAAGGTGGGGGGAGGAGGGGGGGTAGTGTGAGGCCTGGTGCAAGGGGGTAGTAATATGACAGCTGGTGCGGGGATAAATATGACAGCTGGTGCGGGGGATAAGTATGATAGCTGGTGCAGGGGGTTAGGTATGACAGCTGGTGCAGGGGGTTTGTATGACAGCTGGTGCAGGGGGTTAAGTATGACATCTGGTGCAGGGGGTAAGTATGATAGCTGGTGCAGGGGGTTAAGTATGACAGCTGGTGCAGGGGGGTAGTATGGTAGCTGATGCAGGGGGTATGTATGACAGCTGGTGCAGGGGGGTAGTATGGTAGCTGATGCAGGGGGTATGTATGACAGCTGGTGCAGGGGTAAGTACGACAGCTGGTGCAGGGGGTTAAGTATGACAGCTGGTGCAGGAGGTAAGTATGACAGCTGGTGCAGGGGGTTAAGTATGACAGCTGGTGCAGGAGGTAAGTATGACAGCTGGTGCAGGGTGTAGTTAGTATGACAGCTGGTTGATGAAGAAGGTAGAATTACATGGTACATCATCTTCCCTCATGTTCTATGCCTACATATTTTGAAGAACTGTTTGTCTGTGCATATCAGTGTGTCTGTGTCTATTTATGTGTGTGTGTGTGTGTGTGTGTGCGTGCGTGTTGAATTGGCAATTTAACATTCCCCATTTTCCTTCCATTCCCCATTTTCTACAAATATACCGCATTGCGAAAACGAGTTACGACAGCATCAGTGACCCTTATTTAAAACGGTCCATATCTCTGATATTATCAATCCCTTTAAAAACGTGTGTCATCTTTCACTCGGTTATCCGTCAAGATACGTAAATCTAAGGCATAAACGTTTCTAAATCTTTAAACGTTTGAAATTCCCTTTTTGGAAACCGTTTTCTAATTTGTTTCCCCGATTAGTCCCCGTTTTCTTCACTAGGAGGGCGATCTGTTCACCTCTTCTTCGGTATCTTAAAACACTTGTCTCTCTCTCTCTCTCTCTCTCTCTCTCTCTCTCTCTCTCTCTCTCTCTCTCTCTCTCTCTCTCTCTCTCTCGGGACTGTCTGTGAACATGGACAGATAAATATATACATATATATTTATAATGCATCGTTAAATTACCGCCATAAACCCACGTCCAATATGAGTTATTACCGGGGAATAGATTCAGGTATATCGCCCGCTTATTGATTCTCGTCCATCACTTTACAGAATGGGTTAATAATATTAGCCTTGTTGCCCTCCATAAGACCTCGGGCATTATTGGAGTTTCCCTCCTTCTCCTCTCCCTCGCCTCTCCCTCCCTTCTCTCCCTCTTGAACTGATGCGAATTATCCGATCCGTCTCATCGTTGAAGAACTTCAGGTCGGATTTTGATGGGGTGGTTCGTTCTTGTAGTCGCGCGCGGGGGGGGGGGGGGTTGTAATCCGCCTTCCATCCACGAACGTACGGGGGGTTTGTTGACATTCTGCCCTGCGGCGGGGGCGGACGCACGATACTACCTACATCAACAGCCTTCGTACGTGTTTCTGGGTGATCGTCGTACCCTTCGTCGAGCAGGGCGTCCACGGCTCTCTCTCTCTCTCTCTCTCTCTCTCTCTCTCTCTCTCTCTCTCTCTCTCTCTCTCTCTCTCTCTCTCTCTCTCTCTCTCACACACATGCCCCGTGTTTGCCTCATAATCTATCGGTCGTCGGAGGTGCACTCACAAGCGGGGGCGGGGCGGGGCGGGGCGGGGCATTAATTATAAGCGCGCAGCATCATCTCGCGTGGAGGACAAGGGTTTTCTCAGTGTACCCCCGCGGGGCGCACTGCTGGTCCTTAATGACGCCGGGGCGGGGCGGGGCGGGGTGGGGATGAGGGGGAGAAGAAGGGGTTAATTTAATGGCGAGATCCTCACCAGCTTCGGCCAGGCTCCGTGGCTCCACTGCACCTCAGTTTTCCTGCTACACGGAGTGGCCACGCTGCTTGCTGCTGTTCCTCCTTCTTCCCCCCCAACCTTTTTTTTGCTGTGGTGCTGCTGTTTTAGCTGGTGTGGGGGGTCGTCTTGAGGGAGAGAGAGGGAGGAGGAGGGAGCGGCTGCCCGCCCCCCGCGCCTTCCCCCCGCGCGACGTTTCATCTCGCCAGCAGGTTGTGTCTGTGTCTTCTTTTTATTTTTGAGTGTCTGTTGCCCGTTGTCGACATTGGCTCGTGCTCCACACACCCCCAGGGTTATCCATCCACCTCCCTCTTCACCCTGTGGTATAGAGCCGAAACATCGCCCTAATTACGTCCACATATTCCTCTAACATCATCTTAATCATCACCCTACATACATACATACAGACCCACCCCACCCCACCCACCCCTATACATACGACCCTACATATACCACCCTACACACCACGGTCGACATCACCCTACATATATACACCCTTCATCACCCCAGGACATTTGAGAGGTTATAAAGTACACTGATAACCTGACCCTGTGTCAGAATAACCAAGTTTACCCTTGACTATAACCCAACCCCCCCCCCAGATGTTGTGATGGGCACAACCAACCCACATCATACCATGAACGTCTTCAAAAACGACCGGTAAAGAAAATGTCAATAGGCCTCGTTATCTTTGATACCATACACCGCTTCTGATAACACCTTATCTTGAGAAAATAAAACCCACATATGTGCAGTCATGTTGCATATGGTTGTAGAGAGTTATGTTCAACACCTGTAGATGGTGTTCAAGATTTCCTCAGTTGTTAGTTATAACTTGAAGTTAACAGCCTTATTGACCTGTTCATACACCCAAATTCCTAATAACCAAATATCATATATTGTTAAAAAAACAAAAGATACCTAACATAATTTCAAAATAATACCCCGTACCCTCCAAGAGACTAGCATACTCCTCCAAATTTTGCCTTTCCTCCTACAAACCACAAAATCACCTCAGAACGATTCTAAACACACTAATTTCTCAAAACACTTCAAGAATAGGCTTTTCATGTTCTTATTACAACGCCTCCGTCGTTCGTATACAACATATATATATCATATACATGGTCTATCCTCCACCCCAAAGGAAAGAATAGCTATATATATATATATATATATATATATATATATATATATATATATATATATATATATATATATATATATATATATAAAGATAACGTAATGCACCAAAACATTCGTCCTTCTCCTCCTCCACTTCCCTCCACACCCGGAATTGGAGGCAGTGGAGAGGAGGTTGGAGGTGAGTGGGTGGAATGGGGAGGTGGGTGGGTGTGGAAGAGTGGGATACGAACATGTGTTTTTATTGTGTTTGTCGCTCGCACCATCTTGCACCAGCCTTCACTCAGGGCCGTCGGCCATTATCATCAGTGTGTGGGGGAAACAAGGAGCATTGCAAGAAATGAATTAAGCGCAATATAGGAATGGTGATTAGCGAGGGATGACGTCCCATTGCTCGCCGGAAACAAGGCGCGGGGATGGCCCATTTGTAGGAGGCGCGCGCACATTGAACTTTCGGGTAATTACGTCTCCCATGCCGTACGTACTTTCCCATCCCATTGCAGTAATGAGGTGGAGGATATATATATATATATATATATATATATATATATATATATATATATATATATATATATATATATATATATATATATTAGGGCATTTGATTAATTAAGGAGGTAGTGATGTGGAGCATGTGAGAAGAAGAGAGTGAATTGCTCGTAATGGTTGTGTCCCTTATTATTTTTTTTCTAATGGTTTTTGTTCGTCTCATTAGTGGGTAATTAGCCCCAGTGGTGGCCTGGTCTACCTCCACATTTGGGCTGGGAATGATGGTAATTTCACCCCCCCCATCACCCCCACCTCTCCACCCCCCACCCACCCCTCTTTTTGGAACTCCGTTTTCTTTGAATTCTCTTTTTTTTCTATATCCAAATTTCACTCTGGTGTCTTTATTATCAGTCTTATTACTATCATTCTAAATTGGAGACGCTTTTAATTATCATTAACCGTTGTAGGATGGGTAATTAACACCGTCATTCTTGTCCTACTGACTGTGTTAGAAGCTGTGATAATTATTATAGTAAAGTTAACTCTTCCAGTAATAGAATTATTATTCATGATAATGCTATTATTACAATACCCATGATAATTATGATAGTGATGTAAGCCGGTAGAATTATTTCCACAATTAATATTATCAGTGGACATCATTAATCCTGACGAAATTATGACTTAATAATTTATCTCCGTATCATAGATTTGTTCAATTATTTTTTTCTACTGCCTTAATATCAAATCTTTAATTTAGGTTTTACAACCAGTTAACCACATTGTTCAAACTCACCCCCCTCGGCATTAAAAGAAAATAAAAAAAACGAAAAGAAAAACTCTTTTTAAGCTACGTTCATAGAAATAAAGAGAAAAAATTTAGTTAAATCAAATTCTAGCGATGTAAAGTCGATGTAGCAATGTGAAAAAAAAAACATTGAAAAAAGGAAAACAAGCATTTTTTTTTTTTTTTTTGGCTTCATTGAAATAACGCTCACATGAAAGTGCGCGAGAATAATGTGTTCTCTCTCTGTATCCACTTCTCTAACTACATCAGCCACCACCATCAACACTGTGTTTCAGTTTATGTCAATACTGGACAGAAATGACGTAGGGACACAATATATGGTTCCTGTACACCAGTGGATTGACAGTAGTGTGATGACGATAGACAAATGGATAGATAGAAGAGATTACATTACACGTATATATATATATATTACCGTGGAATATATATACCATATATTTTCCAAGAGACGAATACCATTAATACAGGTTCATCCATGACCTTAATTGCATTTAGTAATTGCCCAAAAAAAAAAGGAAGATTAACATTAATTTCCCAGTAAGTAATCATTGTAATTTTATACATCTCTCATCCTTGTTCTCTCTGTTCTCCAGTGCCATTCTTCGTATATTCGTGTGGTACTTTATGGGTTTACCTGTATACTCGTGTGCTACCTCTTGAGTTTACCTGTCTACTAAGCTTGCTACCCGTCTATTTGAGATTGCCACCCCTCTAAATAGACGGCTCATGCTAGCTAACGCCTGTCTCACACAAGGCGACGTCAGCGAACACTAAAAAAATGAGTCTTTTTTTGGCTTTGTATACATTTGTTCTCCAAAAAAATAACGTTTGTTCTCTTAGACATAACTTGTATTTATGATCTGGGAGAATATATGAAAATGTGATCATATAAGACACAGAAACGTGTATTAACGGTATATCAAAGTAATGTTCTAGGGGACTATATGAAAATGTGATCATATAAGACACAGAAACGTATATTAACGGTATATCAAAGTGATGTTCTAGGGGATTATATGAAAATGTGATCATATAAGACACAGAAACGTATATTAACGGTATATCAAAGTGATGTTCTAGGGGATTATATGAAAATGTAATCATATAAGACACAAAAACGTATATTAACGGTATATCAAAGTAATGTTCTTGGGGACTATATGAAAATGTAATCATATAAGACACCAAAAAATATATATTAGCATTATATCATAGTATGTCAGTGTATTCAAGTACGATAGATTACAGAAAGAAAACGTAATTCTGCAGAAACGAACTAGTAAATCTATTAAGTTTTATTGTAAAGTGAACGTAGATGTACCAGACACTAAATTAACAGGATCAAAAGATCATTAAAATTTTACATCATCAAACAAAATCAAAATACTAAATCCCCTGATACCAAAAGAACCACAATATTGCATTCTACAATATCGAGCCAGAAAATACCACATTTTACCCCGTGAATCTGTTTGGAAAAACAAAAAAGACTCATGCTTGGAAAAATAGCTAACACGATTTAATCAAGGAAAAATAGCTAACACGATTTAATCAAGGAAAAATAGCTAACACGATTTCATCAAAGAAAAATAGCTAACACGATTTAATCAAGATAAAATAGCTAACACGATTTAATCAAGGAAAAATAGCTAACACGATTTAATCAAGATAAAATAGCTAACACGATTTAATCAAGGAAAAATAGCTAACACGATTTAATCAAGGAAAAATAGCTAACACGATTTAATCAAGGAAAAATAGCTAACACGATTTAATCAAGGAAAAATAGCTAACACGATTTAATCAAGGAAAAATAGCTAACACGATTTAATCAAGTATAGATCTATAACAACACACACCTCACACAAACAAAGATAAGACTGAGAACATGATATATGTAAAGTTTTGAAATATTATACCACAGTCGAGGATGGCTGACCGTGTGTGTGGCATGTGTGAGTTAGAGTCAGCGATTTGCATATTATACCAAAGTCACATATAAATCTTATTGCTGAAGATGTTTCCAAGACTTATGTATAACAAAAGTGTACTGCATTGCACCATTGTCGATATATATATATATATATATATATATATATATATATATATATATATATATATATATATATATATATATATATATATATTTTCTGATAGTATTAGGGGAAGGCAAATATAATATTTTCCCACTAAAAAATTCCCTTTCTGTCATAGACATAGCAAACTATAACAGATGCCTCTGGGCTGGTAAACCCTCCCATATCGTTTTTTTTTAATTTTAGTAAAAAAGAAGGAAAAAAAAGTAGGAGAATTGGTGCTAAATATGTAGGGTAAGTCTAAGAGGCAGTAAATCTGTTTGGAAGCTAAAACTAAGCTAATGGAAGAAAATGCAAAGTTTGGAAAAAAAAATAAGATATAGTAAAAAATATAATATTAATAAAGTATTATTGATAGATATGAGTATTATATATATAATATATATTATATGAGGAGAGAAAAGGGGGGCCCGGACGCTGCCTACGAAAGGGACTAAAACCATTAACCCCCTTTTTTTCGACAGTCAAAAAAATTGTTTTAACCCCTGAACAAACCCCCTTTCCCCAAATCTCCCCAATTTGGCAAAGTTATTTTAAAGGAGGACTTATCGAATGATTTCTAAAAGAAAAGGAAAATATAAAGACGCTTTTCCTATGATTTTAAATTTCACAAAAAAGGGAATGGTTTTTGTTAGACGTAAACGAGGGGGGGGAAAAACTATCTAAGAATCGTTCAATGGTGTTGATGATTTACAATCTTATCTCTCGACCAATGGCTTCTATAAGGTTACCAACGAGAGAAGATAAAGGGGATCTAATAATGGTATTTGAAAGACAGACGCTTGATCCCTTATACCTTATATATGAGCATCATATTGACAGGGTTCATCCTTTCAAAAAAAAAAAAAAAGCGAAACGATTTTGGTAGTTTAAACCCGCTTGGCTGAAAACTGGCCATTACTTAGATACCTTATCCTTATCAGTCCCTTTAAAATGGTTCCCGTGTGATAAGACAGTAGGGGGACTGGGACACAGAATGCTCTTGTAGGTACAGAACAGAACTGAGGAAAAGAAATCCTTCTTTGTCATCCAGTAAATGAAGTAAATGAGAGATAGATAGATAAGAATGATAGGTTATCAAACACATGGTCCAGCCTCCATGCCATGTGATAACCCTTATCACTTACAGTAGTTAGGGTCGTTCTGATAAGCAGGTCTTTATCTCTGTATCACTTGCGTTAATGACAGTAGCTGTGATAATAGTATCATTAAGGTACATAAATGATTAATGTTATTATTACTCTGATTAGCGCGTGAAGCAATTAAATTCAGAAAATAATCAGTTGATAATAGAATTAGAACGTCTTTATGTAATCGTATCAACACATTAATTTAATCGAATTATCTGAAACCATTGTTCTCCAGTGAAGCCAAAAGACATAGACATGAATTATATTTAAACATTATAAAGAGAATTTAAAATAATTTTTCTCTCATGAAATAACTTGTAATGTAATAAGCTCCTGTATTCTATGTTTCTCTGAAGTCGACTACATTATGTAATTTATATAAGTCTCAAATCTTTGATAGAAGAATAATATTGTAGAGATAAAGGACAATAAATAAGCGTTCAGTTATGAACAGTGGCGAGAGAGGGAGTGAGAGACACGTAAATTATAACAATGCATTAATTTTTGTTCATAAACCAACCAGTGCTCTTCTTTCACATCACTGAGATGCATATTAGACTCCTTATCCTACCATCGTGAAACTGTGGAATGATAAGAAAATAAGATTAGAATGCAGTGGAAATTATGAACTCGTAGGCAAAAATATATTTGATATTTGTTTTCTGTCTTTGTAGTGCGAAACAATACGAATTTTATGAAGTGTCTTGGTCTGGAGAAGCAATCAATCTATTTGATACGTGTATATATATATATATATATATATATATATATATATATATATATATATATTATGTATTAGGTCATTAGAATTCAGTTTGCATCGCTCAGAACGAAGAACAAATAGGGGTTTGAACAATATATGAATTACGAAACGTTTAAATTGATTACCAGTCAGTTCTGAATCTTAATTACATCATCAGCATTACTGGGTTAATTAACCAGTTCTCTTAACCTGCTGTAGGACTAGTTTTGAATTAACACACACACACACACACACACACACACACACACATATATATATATATATATATATATATATATATATATTGGAAAGGATCACAATTTTGCGAGTGATCAAGATATTCATTACTCCAGTCAATACAATTATCATAGTTTTTAACGTGATTAAACAAGACATTTGATTCTTGTCCCGTTCTTATACTATATTTATGTTTCTTAAGTCTAACAGAAAGATCCTTACCAGTGTGCCCAACATAAAACTTATCACAGTTTCTACATGGCACTTTATAGATGCATCCAGGATAATTTTCTGGTGAATTCCTGATTAAGATATTCTTTATAGTGTTATTGTTGCTGAAGGCAACATTTACATTAAAGGACTTGAGCAATATAGGAAGTAAAGTAAAATTATTGTTAAAAGGGAGAACTGAAAGAATCTTAGTGTCAATCTTTAATCTCCAGTTCGATCAAAATTTTTCCCAGTGTCAGTTTTCCTCCCCCCCACCCACTGTCTTTCCCGTTCTTACCACTGCAGTCATCATGCCCCACCTCCACTGTAACCCGTGTGTGAACCCACTGTAAGAATTTAGGTTTCTGACATTGATATTATTAGATTTTGATAATCCCAACTGTTTGTGAAGGCAAACAAGGGTCTGTCAATTCTCTCTAAAGCCACCAGTCCACTTAGAAAAATATATACATCTGTTCTAATTTAGATTATCATCAAAGGATATATATATATATAAATATATATACATTTCTCTTTTTTTCAGTCATCAACATTTCAGTGTTCAGAATACATTCCGTACAAGTAAGGGAATGCTGAATGATGTGAATGATTAATGTGTATATCGGAATAACCAGTCACTGCAGACATCATACATATGGTAATTTATATTGACTCTCCCATATTATTGGACTTTCTCATAATCAATGGTAGGGGATCAAGATCTCTTAAATACAAATGTTTCTTTTTTTTTTGTGGAAAAGTTCAGTGGTTGTATTATAACCATCTGTTGTGAACTCGGTCATATCTTTTTGTATGCAAATTCAAGAAATTGTTGTTTTATGTATATATGTAATATATATTATGGAGTGTATGAATTCGTGTCATGCAATTTATGAGCTTCGTTCATTGTGTTGAAAATAATATGTATATTGATGTGGATATGAATTTATATTGCTTGCAATTCTAAAGTGACATCATACAAAGAATTATTAGAAATTGAAAACGATCCGCTTTATATATATATATATATATATATATATATATATATATATATATATATATATATATATATATATATAAGGTTAAGATACGGGGCAACATATGTAAAACTCTCTCCACATAATACACATATAGTAATCACATATACACACAAAGCCAGCTGATGGCAGCCACTAAGAAGCAGTTTGATCCACCATCATCATCAGCATTGCGACAAAAAAAAACAAAGAAAAACAAAGACATTTGCAACAAAGACACTTCTGGCTCACCCACCTGCTCGCCTCCTCCTCCTCAATACCTTACAAGACAAACTGAAATACACTTACACAACATATTTTCAAATTTCCTTTTCAATTTCAATTTTCATAATTTCACAGGACAAGAGAATGAATGTATGGTTATCACTCAGTTCGATTTCTGAACTGAAGACAAATTATACAAATTGGCTTTTCAAAGATACGCTTTTATATAAACTTTTTTTTTTTTTTTTTTTTATACTTTGTCGCTGTCTCCCGCGTATTGCGAGGTAGCGCAAGGAAACAGACGAAAGAAATGGCCCAACCCCCCCCATACACATGTACATACACACGTCCACACACACAAATATACATACCTACACAGCTTTCCATGGTTTACCCCGGACGCTTCACATGCCTTGATTCAATCCACTGACAGCACGTCAACCCCTGTATACCACATCGCTCCAATTCACTCTATTCCTTGCCCTCCTTTCACCCTCCTGCATGTTCAGGCCCCGATCACACAAAATCTTTTTCACTCCATCTTTCCACCTCCAATTTGGTCTCCCTCTTCTCCTCGTTCCCTCCACCTCCGACACATATATCCTCTTGGTCAATCTTTCCTCACTCATTCTCTCCATGTGCCCAAACCATTTTAAAACACTCTCTTCTACTCTCTCAACCACGCTCTTTTTATTTCCACACATCTCTCTTACCCTTACGTTACTTACTCGATCAAACCACCTCACACCACACATTGTCCTCAAACATCTCATTTCCAGCACATCCATCCTCCTGCGCACAACTCTATCCATAGCCCACGCCTCGCAACCATACAACATTGTTGGAACTACTATTCCTTCAAACATACCCATTTTTGCTTTCCGGGATAATGTTCTCGACTTCCACACATTTTTCAAGGCTCCCAAAATTTTCGCCCCCTCCCCCACCCTATGATCCACTTCCGCTTCCATGGTTCCATCCGCTGACAGATCCACTCCCAGATATCTAAAACACTTCACTTCCTCCAGTTTTTCACCATTCAAACTCACCTCCCAATTGACTTGACCCTCAGCCCTACTGTACCTAATAACCTTGCTCTTATTCACATATGATAGAGTTGATAGAGATGCTCTGTGGAAGGTATTAAGAATATATGGTGTGGGAGGCAAGTTGTTAGAAGCAGTGAAAAGTTTTTATCGAGGATGTAAGGCATGTGTACGTGTAGGAAGAGAGGAAAGTGATTGGTTCTCAGTGAATGTAGGTTTGCGGCAGGGGTGTGTGATGTCTCCATGGTTGTTTAATTTGTTTATGGATGGGGTTGTTAGGGAGGTAAATGCAAGAGTCTTGGAAAGAGGGGCAAGTATGAAGTCTGTTGGGGATGAGAGAGCTTGGGAAGTGAGTCAGTTGTTGTTCGCTGATGATACAGCGCTGGTGGCGGATTCATGTGAGAAACTGCAGAAGCTGGTGACGGAGTTTGGTAAAGTGTGTGGAAGAAGAAAGCTAAGAGTAAATGTGAATATATAAACTTATCTCCCAAAATATACAAACCTTCTACTGCAATCCCCCGTGTACTACAATCATCAACACAAGAGTGACGTAGTACCTGTTTAGTACATATGTACACACACGAGGAAAGGTTGGGTTGTACAGAGGCGAACACAGACATATTACATATTCATACATTACATGTTTTGAAGATTGAGTACACACTAACTTGCGTGTGTGTGTGTGTGATGGTGAGTGAGAGTGAGTGAACGTCAATGAATAATAGTCAAAATCGCTGTTTCCCAAAAGTGAATTATACTATTTTTACTCAGTCTCCCCATTCCCCTGTGTGCACTCAGTCCCCTCATTCCCCTGTGTGCACTCAGTCTCCCCACTCCCCTGTGTTCACTCAGTCTCCCCATTTCCCTGTGTTCACTCAGTCTCCCCATTCCCCTTTGTGCACTCAGTCTCCCCACTCCCCTGTGTGCACTCAGTCCCCACTCCCCTGTGTTCACTCAGTCTCCCCATTCCCCTTTGTGCACTCAGTCTCCCCACTCCCCTGTGTGCACTCAGTCCCCACTCCCCTGTGTTCACTCAGTCCCCACTCCCCTGTGTTCACTCAGTCTCCCCACTCCCGTTTGTGCACTCAGTCCCCACTCCCCTGTGTTCACTCAGTCTCCCCACTCCCCTGTGTTCACTCAGGGGGTGTTCATCCCCCCTCCCCTCCTCCTCCTCCTCCCCCTCTTCTCCTGCCACACGCCGGGGCTGCGCTACGGTCGCCAGCAGGGAAAGGAGGAGGGACGAGGGACACACACCCCCCCTTATTTTTTTTTTTTTTGCCAAATGGGAACTTCTTCACCGACGTTCTGCGCCAGTGAGGCAAGCCTCCGCCGTCAGGTGGAGTCCGGTAGCGCCCCTCTCTCTCTCTCTCTCTCTCTCTCTCTCTCTCTCTCTCTCTCTCTCTCTCTCTCTCTCTCTCTCTCTCTCTCTCTCTCTATCTATCTATCTATCTATCTATCTATCTATATATATATATATATATATATATATATATATATATATATATATATATATATATATATTATTTATCTATTTATTTTGCTTTGTCGCTGTCTCCCGCGTTAGCGAGGTAGCGCAAGGAAACAGACGAAAGAATGGCCCAACCCACCCACATACACATGTATATACACACACGTCCACACACGCAAATATACATACCTATACATCTCAATGTACACATATATATACACACAGACACATACATACACACACACACACACACACACACACACACACATATATAAATATATATATATATATATATATATATATATATATATATATATATATATATATATATATATATATATATATTATATATGTATATATATATATCCAGTATTGGAGGGGCCGAGGTTGGGTCTAGGCAGCATTTTAGCTCCCCTTTATGTGCTATATTTTTGCTCATGGCCGACGTGCAATTTGTGGGAATGGTGTGCGTGGTGCAGCACCCAATAGCATACATAATCAAGAGCAATTATCCGTGGGGGGGAGGCGTCCCCCTTCTCCCTCCCTCTAGCCTCCTCGCCCCCCAGGGCCCCCTGGTCGCTCAAACGGCCCGTTTCACCGTTTCTGTTGAAATATGAACGAACGGCGGTGGGGGGGGGGGGGGGGTTGAGGCTTTTTTTTTTTTTGTTTTGTTTTGTTTTTTTCATTATTTTATCGTAAAAAGTTTGCTTATGCCCAGCCCATTGTGGTGGTGGAGGGGGAGGGAGTGGAGATTCCCTCCTCCTCCTCCTCCTCCTCCCTCCTCCTCCTCCTCCTCCTCCTCCTCCTCCTCCTCCTCCTCCCTCCTCCCTCCTCCTCCCTCCTCCTCAGGAATCTACATATATACTGTGTTGGGGTCATGATTGTTGCCCTTACGGTAGGGTGCGGGTGGAGGGCAGTGTGGGCACACTCATGGTTAGAGAGGGTGTGGTGTGGTGTGGAGGGAGGGAGGGCAGTGAGTGAGTGTGGTGTGGTGTGGAGGGAGGGAGGGCAGTGAGTGAGTGTGGTGTGGTGTGGAGGGAGGGAGGGCAGTGAGTGAGTGTGGTGTGAAGGGAGGGAGGGAGGGCAGTGAGTGAGTGTGGTGTGGAGGGAGGGAGGGAGGGCAGTGAGTGAGTGTGGTGTGGAGGGAGGGAGGGAGGGCAGTGAGTGAGTGTGTGTGTGTGTGTGTGAGTTATCAAAACTATGTCTATGGCTGCAGTCGATTTAGTGGGGTTTCTCTCTCTCTCTCTCTCTCTCTCTCTCTCTCTCTCTCTCTCTCTCTCTCTCTCTCTCTCTCTCTCTCTCTCTCTCTCTCTCCTACACCTCACTACACCCCCACCCCTACACACACACACACACACACACACTACGTATAACCCCCCCCCTCTTCCCTAACACGACACCCTCTCCCCCTACACACACTACACTATAACCCCCCCTACACACACCTCCACACACCCCTCCACACACCCCTCCACACACCCCTCCACACACCCCTCCACGCCAGGATTCGTGGCCCACTGACTATCATTAAGCACGAAGCAATGTTTTATGGCGTGTGTGTGTGTGTGTGTGTGTGTGTGTGTGTGTAAGGGTGGAGGGGGAGGGGGTCTTCTCCTCCACCCGAGCATCACCACATGATGCTGTTTCCCTCCCTCCATCCCCCTTCACCACCACATGATACTCGCCCCCTTCACCACCACATGATACTCGCCCCCTTCACCACCACATGATACTCGCCCCCTTCACCACCACATGATACTCGCCCCCTTCACCACCACATGACAGTGTGGTAAATGTGGTTGTCATCCACAAGATTTGATGTTCAACGCTGAATATCACATCTTATCCCATGACAAGTTCAGCTGAAAAAAAAAATCATTGAAAATACGAAACAAAAACAAAGGATGATATTCCATTTCAAAAATAAAATTAGATACGTTTATTTTGACGCTTGTGGCATCATCTGTGACGCACAACACACACACACACACACACACACACACACACACACACACACACACACGACAGTTTTAAACCCACATAAAAAAGTATATATGATATGTATATTGATCCCGCGTGGACGGGGGTTTGGACAATAGGTGATTACGGATGCATTGAGCATCGTCGGCGGAGCTTGGCGAGCGATTCGATATGCGTTCTTCATGATCGATGTGGTTTTGTTATTGTGGGAAGAGTCAAATCAGCGACCAAATTGTGCCGCAGCGAAATGAGGACGTGTGTGTTGGTGTGTGTGTGTGTGTGTTTTTATCTCTTTTTGATGTGAATGAATTTGACACTTTATGATTTATTGATTATTTTCCGCATATTCTTTCTTTCTTTTTTATATATATATAGCCATTGTAGTTTTTATAATGGCATCTCTTTACGATCGAGTTTCGGATAGATTTTACAGTTGCCTGTCTGTCGACCGCTTGCATGAAGATGAGTGAAGGATCTACAGAAAGGGAGGGAAAAGGAATGGAAATAGAAAGGAGAGTCAGAGAGTTATTGAAGTAGTTATTGGTTTTAGGCTATTGGTGTAGGAGATGGGCAGGTCAAGTGTTTCAGAGCTTAAGAGTGGAAGGAAAGAAACAGATATTGGGAATTCGTCAGCCTTCACACACACACACACACACACACACACACACACACACACACACACACACACACACACATTGAAAAACTATATTTCAAAAGACCTTTTCAGCTCTCTCTCTCTCTCTCTCTCTCTCTCTCTCTCTCTCTCTCTCTCTCTCTCTCTCTCTCTCTGAGGGTTGGTTGACCATCATGGAAGGAAATAAGAGCGCGGTTACACTGCCCCTCCATCAGCAGCGGGGGCCCCCCTCGTGAGGTACACTGCCCCCCTCCATCAGCAGTGAGGGCCCCCTCGTACGGTACACTGCCCCCTCCATCAGCAGCGGGGGCCCCCTCGTGAGGTACACTGCCCCCCTCCATCAGCAGCGGGGGGGCCCCCCTCGTGAGGTACACTGCCCCCCTCCATCAGCAGCGGGGGGGCCCCCCTCGTGAGGTACACTGCCCCCCTCCATCAGCAGCGGGGGCCCCCCCTCATGCGGTACACTGCCCCTCCATCAGCAGTGAGGGCCCCCTCGTACGATACACTGCCCCTTCATCAGCAGCGGGGGGCCCCCCTCGTGAGGTACACTGCCCCTCCATCATCAGCTGGGGGCCCCCTCGTGCGGTACACTGCCCACACTGCCCCTCCATCAGCAGTGAGGGCCCCCTCGTGCGGTACAGTGCCCCTCCATCATCAGCAGTGAGGGCCCCCTCGTACGGTACACTGCCCCCCTCCATCAGCAGCGGGGGGGCCCTCTCGTGAGGTACACTGCCCCCCTCCATCAGCAGCGGGGGGCCCCCTCGTGAGGTACACTGCCCCCCTCCATCAGCAGCGCCCCCCCCCCTCGTGCGGTACACTGCCCCTCCATCAGTAGCGCCCCCCCCCCTCGTGCGGTACACTGCCCCTCTCCATCAGCAGCGCCCCCCCCCCTCGTGCGGTACACTGCCCCTCCATCAGTAGCGCCCCCCCCCCCCCTCGTGCGGTACACTGCCCCCCTCCATCAGCAGCGCCCCCCCCCCTCGTGCGGTACACTGCCCCTCCATCAGTAGCGCCCCCCCCCCTCGTGCGGTACACTGCCCCCCTCCATCAGCAGCGCCCCCCCCCCTCGTGCGGTACACTGCCCCCCTCCATCAGCAGCGCCCCCCCCCCTCGTGCGGTACACTGCCCCCCTCCATCAGTAGCGCCCCCCCCCCCTCGTGCGGTACACTGCCCCTCCATCAGCAGCGCCCCCCCCCCCTCGTGCGGTACACTGCCCCCCTCCATCAGCAGCGCCCCCCCCCCCTCGTGCGGTACACTGCCCCTCTCCATCAGCAGCGGGGGGGCCCCCTCGTGCGGTACACTGCCCACACTGCCCCTCCATCAGCAGTGAGGGCCCCCTCGTGCGGTACAGTGCCCCTCCATCATCAGCAGTGAGGGCCCCCTCGTACGGTACACTGCCCCCCTCCATCAGCAGCGGCCCCCCCCCCTCGTGCGATACACTGCCCCCCTCCATCAGCAGCGCCCGCCCCCCCCCCCCTCGTGCGATACACTGCCCCTCTCCATCAGCGCCCCCCCCCCTCCCCGTCGTAATTACACAGGTGGCGCCACACACAGGTGTAGTCTGTGGCGGGCAGGTGGGTCGAGGAGCCTAATCCGGCAAATCACGTGTTATAACAGTCTAATAAGTCACAGGTAGAGCATTCTCCCCCCCCCCCCACCCCCCACCCTCCCTCCTCCCTCCTCCCTCCCCTCGCTGCCCCAAGCACTGGGGCAGGAGGGGTTGGGGGGGTGATGGGGTTTTGACCACCACCGTCCAACCCTTCCTCCTCTCTCTCTCTCTCTCTCTCTCTCTCTCTCTCTCTCTCTCTCTCTCTCTCTCTCTCTCTCTATCTATCTATCTATCTATCTATCTATCTATCTGTCTGTCTATCTCTGTCTCTCGTTCGCTCTGCCTGTCAGACATCTCAAAGTTAAAGCCCATTGAGCACGACGGTACGACCCTTGAGGACACGACGGTACGACCCTTGAGGACACGACGGTACGACTGTTTTATAGCCCGTCGTACGACCCTTGGAGTACGATAGATTGACCTTTGACCCACGGGGGTGGTAGAGGGAGGCCCTCCCCAGACCGACTGGGGGAAGGAGGAGGTAGAGAGAGGGGGGCTCCCCCCTCCCATCCCACTGGGGAGGGAGTGGTCTCACCCACCCACCAGCCCCACGGGGGAGGTAGCGACCAGGCCAGACCAGGCCAGGCCAGGCCAGGCCTGATCGGTCTGTCTTGGTTAATCAGAAAGAATCGTTTAAATTACACCTTACGACAGTCCTTCTCCCTCCCTCCCTCCCTCCCTTGCCACACCGGGTTCTCCATTCTCACCTCATCCGTCCTCAACACCACACCTGTTCAACCCGTCTGTTATGACACTCATACGACCTTCATACCATAACCTAACGTCAATTAGTTATAAAGAGAGAAAAAGATTTTTTTTACTCTAGTTACCCCGAACTGGTGGTGAAATCCTGAGGACTGTTGAATGTGGACAAACGAATCGTCATCTTTCCCTATGAGACAATCTCTCTCTCTCTCTCTCTCTCTCTCTCTCTCTCTCTCTCTCTCTCTCTCTCTCTCTCTCTCTCTCTCTCTCTCTCAGTCCCTCTCGAATATTCCCCGTTTGGACGTCGCCTCGAGAGAGAGAGAGAGAGAGAGAGAGAGAGAGAGAGAGAGAGAGAGAGAGAGAGAGAGAGAGAGAGAGAGAACCACCCATTTCGTCACTTGTCTATCCCTTGGGCCTGTCATTAACCGTTTTTTATTACCCCCGTTTCCCCCCCCCCTACCCATTTACGCCCTCTTGTGGCTAGGTCAATCGTCGACGCCGAGCGTTCTCGGTTCGACTCTCTCTCTCGTCATTTGGACGCGGGAAAACAACCATAATTTGGCGACTATTTGTTTGCCCTCGCCGGACATTGTTTACGTGTCGGACTTCCAGATTCCACGGCTGGTGGCGATCTGTTGCCCGTGGTCCCTCGCAGGGGTTGCCCCAGTGGGTTTCTACCGTGTCGATTGGTTTCGAATGTCGTGGTTGCCCCGGTGGGTCTCTACCGTGCCTGCCGATGGGTTTCGAATGTCGGGGTTGCCCCGGTGGGTCTCTACCGTGCCTGCCGATGGGTTTCGAATGTCGTGGTTGCCCCGGTGGGTCTCTACCGTGCCTGCCGATGGGTTTCCAATGTCGTCGTGGTCTTTGCTGGGATAGATGTAAGTAGAATCCCATTTGGTCTCTAGTGTGTTGATGTCTGTTGTGGTTTCTAGTTTGGTGGCTTATAAGGTAGAGGTCTCTAGTGTTGTGGTCTTTAGTATAGAGGTCTCTAGTGTTGTGGTCTTTAGTATGGAGGTCTCTAGTGTTGTGGTCTTTAGTATGGAGGTCTCTAGTGTTGTGGTCTTTAGTATGGAGGTCTCTAGTGTTGTGGTCTTTAGTATGGAGGTCTCTAGTGTTGTGGTCTTTAGTATGGAGGTCTCTAGTGTTGTGGTCTATGGAGGTTTCTAGTTTGACTTCTGTAGGTTTGTATTGTTTTCTAATGTGACCTTAACCGGTCTCTGTTCTGGTTTCTAGTTCGGATCCTGCTGGTCTTTGACTCCGTCCCTCACTCTGAGCTCTACCGCAGCCCCCAAATGTCCCTTACTACCTGCTGTAGCCCCCAAATGTCCCTTACTACCTGCTGTAGCCCCAAATGTCCCTTACTACCTGCTGTAGCCCCAGATGTCCCTTACTGCCTGCTGTAGCCCCAAATGTCCCTTAATCTAGTGATCACTACGGGTGTCCACATATACGCAAACATGCGTACGTATGATTGGCATACATGCAGTCGACATGCATACATGTGTAATTAACTGCATGTATGCACCCACGGTGCTGCCACACACACACACACACACACACACACACACCCACACACACACACACACACACCCACACACACACACACACACACACACACACACCCACACACACACACACACACACACACACACTGCCCCTAACAGGACCCAAACCAAAATTTAAAATTAATTGCAAGTAATGTCGGTTTGGTTACGCGTGGTGAGTGTGTGTGTGTGTGTGTGTGGGAAGGGAGTGAGAGAGAGAGAGTGCCAGGGTGTAGTAAGGCAGTGGTGGAGGGGGGGAGAGGGGAGGAGTGAGAGTAGGGAGAGCGACGCGCGCGCGCGTCGCCCCCCTCCCTTCCTGCTCACTCGCCACGGCTCAGAGAACTCAGAAATTGGGTCATTTCTCTGAAGACTCGGGTTCCCGACCCGCACTTAGCCCGCTCGTTTGTTTGGTGGGCAGGGGGGGCGGGGCGGGGCGGGGCGGGGGCATGGTGACGTGGCCCAGGGGGAGGGGTCTGGTGTGGCCAGAATGTTGGGGGGGGAGGAAGGAAGGCCTCAAGGTTTTGACGTGGCCCCGAGGGTGAGGTACGGTGGTGGATGTGTGGCCAGGAGGTGGTGGTGAGGTGGAGGTGGTCAGGGCATGGTGACATGGCCATGAAGGCCACATTGACATGGCCACGGTGATTGCCATGGGCCGGGGGGGAGGGGGAGGGAAGGGCGGGGGTGTGGTTGGTGAGTGGAGCCAATGCTCCTTAGGTGGAGTGGAGTGGAGGTGGAGGTGGAAGAGGAAGAAAATGGGACGAGGGGGGGAGGGGGAAAGAAAGAAAATCCCGGTGGGTCAAGAATGCTGAAAGAAAATGAGAGTGGGGGGCCATAAGGGTCAATATCGAGGTGATAAAAGAAAGAGAGAGAGAGAGAGAGAGAGAGAGAGAGAGAGAGAGAGAGGTCTGGGGATACTGGGTGAAAATTGACGAAATCTTTTTTTTCAAGAATTTTTTGGGTGACCTTTGACTTAATAAACAAACTAATACATTTATCGTAACAAGTTGGTCATGAGTGATGTGTGGGACTTGAATAAAGATATATTTTTGTATCAAATCTCATGAAAGGTGACTGAAATATGATAAAGTAATGGCCATTTTCTTTTTCATTTATTTATTTTTGTGTATTTATGTATTCATTTATCTATTGTCGCAACCTCTTCTTCACCATGAACCACTTATGATCGTCAGAGTTCAATTTTGAGCATTGTGTGAAGCTAAGGAATAGAACGCATGATAAATGACATAACTAAGCTCAAATAATGAATAAAAAAAACTAAAAGGCATTTTTAGTTACCACAAATGATGATTTTGTACTTTGATATACGCATATTGTGGGGTTGGGGGGGGGCGGTGCACTGACATATTTGGGTCAGATTCCATGACCAGGTCGAGCACATAGGGTTCGAATCCTGGTCGCGGAGTCTGGTCCACAGTCCGCCCAGCTGTTCATCCTCCCCCTTCGAGCTTAGTCTATAAATTGGATACCTGGCTTAGACTAGCGTATATATATATATATATATATATATATATATATATATATATATATATATATATATATATATATATATATCCCAACCCCACATCACATCAACAAATGCCTTCCAGTCCCTCACATTGAGCGAGAGGTTTAACCGTCTTCCTCCCCTCACATTTCCGCTCCTCCGTTCCATGTCTCTCCCGTTCCGGCTAATATTGGCTCTGTTCTATGTTTCTTTGGGCGATAAAACGTTTTGACAAATTAGATTATTACAGTAGGCTCCACTTGACTTGAATGGAGACGCCGCTCTCCGCTCGCCATATTGAAACAATTTATCACGGGGCTGCCGGGTGTCCCGACCCTCCCACCGCGGCTGCGGCTTCGGCTCAGGGAACCATCGTATCTCGCTTCTCCACCGCCACATCACGGTTTGAGATACAAAACTAGCATGACTTCATATACTAATATAGATATTAGATCATGGTGGAGGTTAGGTTTGAGGAAGACGTGGGTATTGTCTGGCACAAGGAGCCGAAGACGGGGGTCGGGAGCGTCCGGAGCCGAGAAGTGTCGTTGGCCAAGCGAACACAGAACATGAAAACACAATTGAGCTGTACAATATGCTCGCCGCCGAGAATAAATTGAGCTAACTTTTTAAATGTTGCAATGGAAATGCGTCGCGCCTGTAGACTTCAGGAGACCAATAAATCTGAGTAAATGGACTGGTTTCAACCCGGCATGAAGACTCTTGAGGGAGAGAGGATGAGGGAGGGAGGGAGGGAGGCTGGAAAGAGGAGGGAAGGGAGGGGTCTGGAATTGTGGGAGAGGGGGGGGGGGCCTGGAAGGGAAAATATAGGCAGCAAGCTTCATGAAAATTGTTTTTGGAAGAGTGTTATGGCCGGCTGGGGATTTAGGACGAGGTATGAAAGGAATATTGAGATGGAAACAACCCACGAGAAGGAGTTCTTGTTGTTGTTGTTGTTGTTGTTGTTGTCCCCCAACACTTGATTATATCATCTCAGTCCTGCCGGTTGTTAAGGCTCATTATCATTGTTGTTATTATTATTATCATCATTCTACGTCTTTTTCTTTTTTTTCCCCCCCCCCCACGATTTTGTCTTGGCTCGTAAGGGAATTCTTGTATGTGTTCGTATGTGTGTGTTGCCTACAGCCGGGGGGCGGGGGGAGGTTGTTTAAGAGAGACCCTGTTCTTGACAACCTTCTCTAATCACCTTGTTCCTCGTGACAACCTTGTAGTCTGGTCACTATTCCCTATTTCCCTTATGTTCATGACGTACGCTATTCCAGTCCATACCCGATTTCCAGACCTATTTCTTTAGCTTCCTAGTCCAGATCTCTCGTTCCCCTATTTCTGGATCGAGATTTCCCAATTGTCGAAGCGGCTCCCCATCTCCCTATTGCGCTTGCCTCCCTCCACCCCTTCCGCCCCTCCCCTCTTCACCCTGCTGAGGTATGAGTGAAGCAGTGAGTAAGTTGAGTGTGTTGGTCACGTCAGTGCGAGTAAAGTTGAGTGTGTGTGTGTGTGTGTGTGTGTGTGTGTGTGTGTGTGGTCACTTGGTGGGGAAAGTGGGGAGGAAGGAAAAGGGGGGGGGAAGGGTGATGTGGTGTTGAACCCTTCATAATATTGACTTTTTTTGGGTAACCCACCCCCAAATGGACACTCTCTCTCTCTCTCTCTCTCTCTCTCTCTCTCTCTCTCTCTCTCTCTCTCTCTCTCTCTCTCTCTACGGGTAGGGGCGTAAGCGAGACTGTCTACGCTGGCCGCGTCAACAGAGGCTTTTAACAAAATGTGCGCCATGTTCATCGGATACAGGTCCGGCCAGGCAGCAGAGGCGTAAAAGCAAATACACCAGTCACCAGACCATCATTCATAAGACCATACCTTAGTCACAAGACCATCATTCATAAGACCATACCTTAGTCACAAGACCATCATTCATAAGAACATACCTTAGTCACAAAACCATCATTCATAAGACCATACCTTAGTCACCAGACTAAGATCGTACCTTAGTCACAAAACCATCATTCATAAGACCATACCTTAGTCACAAGACCATCATTCATAAGACCATACCTTAGTCACAAGACCATCATTCATAAGACCATACCTTAGTCACAAGACCATCATTCATAAGACCATACCTTAGTCACAAGACCATCATTCATAAGACCATACCTTAGTCATAAGACCATACCTTAGTCACAAGACCATCATTCATAAGACCATACCTTAGTCACAAGACCATCATTCATAAGACCATACCTTAGTCACAAGACCATCATTCATAAGACCATACCTTAGTCACCAGACCATCTTTCATAAGACCATACCTTAGTCACAAGACCATCTTTCATAAGACCATACCTTAGTCACAAGACCATCATTCATAAGACCATACCTTAGTCACAAGACCATCTTTCATAAGACCATTACCTTTTTCAGTATCTCTTAACCACGCCCAGGTCCCCGACTGCCCGCTTCTATGCGTCACTAACGGCACTTCACTTAACGTTCAGTGGACCGACATCCACTAAAGTGGACCGACATCCACCAAAGTGGACCGACATCCACCAAAGTGGACCGACATCCCCCAAAGTGGACCGACATCCACCAATTCTTCAATTCTTCTTCGACTTCAGACTTCCTCGGGCGATGCTTCTGTCTCGTCCAAACCTGTGGCAGAGGCCAGTGTTGGGTTGATGGAGGCGAGAGGTGGGGGGGGGGGGGGGGGGGGGGGGGGGGCGTGTATCACACCCCCACTCCTCTCCCCACGTAAGACTTATCTCTTATTCCAATCTTTCGTTCCAACGTCTCTATCCTGTGGTCATCCGCGTTCAGTCTTGATCTCCGACTCGCGCGTTCAGTCTTGATCTCCGGCAGACATCTTTGCCCTTGTCCTCCTCTAATGAGCGTTTGTCATCGTCTTTAGCCAAGAATGTTATCTAACAACTGGCGTGTAATATTTCCTTTCTCTTTCTCGTTCCGACGGGGCTATCTCTCTCTCTCTCTCTCTCTCTCTCTCTCTCTCTCTCTCTCTCTCTCTCTCTCTCTCTCTCTCTCTGTACGACACAGCAACTCTTCCTTGCTTGTCTTTCCTCCTTTAATTCCACCTTGGATGGTTTTAGGCATCACCCCCTTCAGAGCCACCCTCTTATTAATCGTAAACAACCCTACCCCCCCTCCGTGTAATCTCCTTCCATAGTCGGAAAAGCAATTATCTGGACACAAGCAGAGCTGATGGACCCCAACCAATCCTTCCCTCGCCTTTCAAACAACTGATGCCTCAGAACTGAACGCTCGCGTTCACTCGTATTGTTCTTCTTAAAAACCCTAAAACCTTTTTATATATTTTTTCCATCAGAAACACACACGTTGTTGCAGCCTTTCTTCCCTCACCCCTCCCACGCGACGACAGACCACACCTCTGCCGCATTTGTAGTTACGTCTACACACATTCAGATACGCCAGTCTGTGCCTTCGTGGAGGGCGAGCACTCCCCCCGCCTGCCTCCTCCTTTTGTTACCTGCTGCTCTGAGATTTCCAAAGCCTTGTGGTCGCTCTTGATTTCCTGAACTCTTTCACTCATTCTGACACTCTCCAGTGTGATCATTGATCACCTCTGCTCTCGCAGTGCCAGGTCCTCCTCCCTGATCCTTTCTTGAGAACTTTGGGGAATCCAGCGCTGTCGTCTCCGATCTAAACGAAGAGTCTGGACAGGATGTGTGGTGTAGGAGCCTGACCCCTCACTATCTTGTTTCTTTTTTCCCCCAATAGATTGCTTCCTATCCGGCCCATCCAACTCTCTACCTGTCGATGGAGCAACCTCTCCCTTCTTTATCTCTCTCTCAACATTGACAACCATGTCGAGGCTTCTGGCCTTCCTTATTTATCTCAATGATTTCTTTTTCTCTGACAGAACGAGATCACGCTCGTCCCTTGACGACCCAGTGCCATTCCTCTGCTTTCGGGGTCGCCTCTCCACCGCCTCTCGCTGGATGTACGCCTCGTCTCAAGTGCCACGTAAACACTGGATTTGGGGCAGGATTCGACACTGGGACCCACTCCATCGAGGTGAGGTTGACTAACCCCATTTGTAAAGCTCGGTGTCCTCCTCTTTCTCTGTCTAAAAAAATTCCCTCGCGAGTTTTCCATCACGTTTTCCTCGTTTCAGTTCTTGCTACAGCCTGTGGGTATTGTATGTGTATGTGTGTGTGTGTGTGTGTGTGTCCCCACATGTAAAATGCCTGTGGTTTCCCCTCTGTATGTTTTGTATCCGTGTGTACATCTAGCTATTTTCAAGTGTGTATCATTCCCCATCCACACCTAATAGGATATGAGCAACACTCACATTGTCTCGCCCCTCAATATATATATATATATATATATATATATATATATATATATATATATATATATATATATATATATATATATATATATTTGACTCGCCCCTCAAGTATATTTCATTCCAATCTTGTTCAGATCACAGTTCGATTCCCTGCACACTGTCCATTTAGACTGAGTGAATCCCAGACATTAGTTAATCCATGAATTAGTAAAGACATTTCCTCACATTCCTGGTCATTTGGTCTCCTTTTCTGGTTCCTGCTGGTGTCCCCCTACTTGTCTACGTCTTAACTTTAAAGGGGATCTATTCGTATGCAAATTAGTTGCTCTCCTCAGAACCTTGTAGCTCTGCAAGTTACAAAATGATCCCCTCTTCCTCCTCCTCCTCCTCTTATTAAAGGAAAGTCTACTTACACCTTGTCCTCATATTCTTTGCTTCAGTCTGTTTACTTTACATTTGCAGTTACATATTTGTGTTTACTGTCTGGAAGCTTCACACGTGTAGGGCCATATATGTAAATTTTTTCATATACAGGTTTTTTATTTTCTTAAAGTTAGTTACATTTTCTTTACATGTAATTTTTTTTTCCACGAGTCTATCTATAGTTCTGTAGACGAGGAAATGGTTTCTCACATCCCAACAACCTCCAGTTGATTCCTCTTGCCCTGGACTGTATCTTCTAACTGGAAAGAATTGTGTTAGGTTCACGTCTTCATGGCCTTTCTCAAGATCTTCATCATGTCTTCTTTATGCTTCATTTTTCCAAAGTGGGCTCATTGATGGCTTCCCAACCCAACCCAACCCGACCCCCTTCTCTTCATGGCCCACTCTATCGGTACGTAGCACCAGTTTCGTTGCAGTTCTTATGGTCTTTGACATAAGTTCTGTATGTTGCTCTCGTGTAAGGTAGCCTGTCTGTTGCTCTATATTCCAGCGTGAGGCAAGCATAGCTCGTGCATCTATAAATCTATATCTAACCGTTCCTCTAACTCGAGGGCTGTTTCGACATTGAGCAAAACATATTTTAATCTTCCTTCATGATCCCTCACCTCGTGTGGGTTCGTAAGACCAGCGCGGTATGATGTTAATCACTCGGTGTGTGGCAATATAACAAGCGTAGTTCATTTCCCCTCATTTGTGTTGCTCTACAACCTGTTCAGACACCCTTCCTGTGTTTCCATGACCCTGTATTTCCCCCCAGTCTTAGATCCCATGTTACCATGATACTGCATCGTCTTCGCGTCTCTTGCGATGTCTTTGACAGTGCTTCAAATGTCGTGTTCCTTACTCTTGTATTGAATACGACAGACACCCGTCGCCATTTTTGTTGTTGTTGCTGTGGTTACCTGCCTTCCGTGACTCGTATCTGTGTTATCACTCGTTATTTCAGAGCTTTGTAAGATCTCTTCCACCCCACACTCTGTCTCACTGGAGTGTGTGGGTGGGGAAGGGAGGCATGGTGTCTCTCAGTGTTCTAGGGCCAGTCACTTGCTGTGGTGTGGGTCCAGCCAGTCACTTGCTGTGGTGTGGGCCAGCCAGTCACTTGCTGTGGTGTGGGTCCAGCCAGTCACTTGCTGTGGTGTGGGGCCAGCCAGTCACTTGCTGTGGTGTGGGGCCAGCCAGTCACTTGCTGTGGTGTGGGGCCAGCCAGTCACTTGCTGTGGTGTGGGGCCGGCCAGTCACTTGCTGTAGTGTGGGGCCGGCCAGTCACTTGCTGTGGTGTGGGGCCAGCCAGTCACTTGCTGTGGTGTGGGGCCAGCCAGTCACTTGCTGTGGTGTGGGGCCAGCCAGTCATTTGCTGTGGTGTGGGGACCTGTCAGACACATTGCCGTCAGCCCTCCCTCCTCCTGACACGCCACTGTCAGCCCTCCCTCCTCCTCCTGACACGCCAACGTCAGCCTCTCTCTCTCTCTCTCTCTCTCTCTCTCTCTCTCTCTCTCTCTCTCTCTCTCTCTCTCTCTCTCTCTCTCTCTCTCTCTCGAGCATTTCCTTCGTGGCGGTGAGTATTTCCCCAAGAATTTCCCATCTGTTGACATACAAGCCCCTTCCTCCCCTTCCCTTCCCTTCCCATCTCTCACCCACACCAGGTAATTCCCTCTCGCCTCCAAGGTATGATAATCATGTTCACCTTACTGGGGTGTGTGATGGTACGACCTTATGATCCCTGTGGTACGACCCCCTTTGAGCACACGACTCTTTAAACAAGGTACTGAGCCCGACGATGGTACGACCCCCTTTGAGCACACGACTCCTTAAACAAGGTACTGAGCCCGACGGTGGTACGACCCCCTTTGAGCACACGACTCCTTAAACAAGGTACTGAGCCCGACGGTGGTACGACACCCTTTGAGCACACGACTCCTTAAACAAGGTACTGAGCCCGACGGTGGTACGACCCCCTTTGAGCACACGACTCCTTAAACAAGGTACTGAGGCCGACGATGGTACGACCCCCTTTGAGCACACGACTCCTTAAACAAGGTACTGAGGCCGACGATGGTACGACCCCCTTTGAGCACACGACTCCTTAAACAAGGTACTGAGCCCGACGGTGGTACGACACCCTTTGAGCACACGACTCCTTAAACAAGGTACTGAGCCCGACGGTGGTACGACCCCCTTTGAGCACACGACTCCTTAAACAAGGTACTGAGGCCGACGATGGTACGACCCCCTTTGAGCACACGACTCCTTAAACAAGGTACTGAGGCCGACGATGGTACGACCCCCTTTGAGCACACGACTCCTTAAGCAAGGTACTGAGCCCGACGGTGGTACGACCCCCTTTGAGCACACGACTCCTTAAGCAAGGTACTGAGCCCGACGGTGGTACGACCCGCTTGAGTACGGCAGTACGACTGTTAGGGACGCGATGGTTCGACAGGTGAGCACGACGGTACGACCTTTGAACAAGGTGATACGACCCTCTGACCTGACGCGGAAGTTCCAGAGGAAAGGTCGCGCCATCTTAGTCAAAGGGTCGTACGGCGTTGGAGGATCGTACCGTCGTGGGTCGTACCTTAGTGCTCAGAGATCGTACCGTCGTACTCTAGATATTGTACCATTGTATTCCAAGGTTATACCGTCGTATTCAAAGATCGTACCGTCGTGCTCAAGAGTCGCACCGTCGTGCTCAAGGGTCGTGTACCGTCGTGCTCAAGGATCGTACCGTCGTGCTCAAGAATCGTACCGTCGTGCTCAAGGATCGTACCGTCGTGCTCAAGGATCGTACCGTCGTGCTCAAGAATGGTACCGTCGTGCTCAAGGGTCGTACCGTCGTGCTCAAGGATCGTACCATCGTGCTCAAGGATCGTACCGTCGTGCTCAAGGGTCGTACCATCGTGCTCAAGGATCGTACCATCGTGCTCAAGGGTCGTACCGTCGTGCTCAAGGATCGTACCATCGTGCTCAAGGATCGTACCGTCGTGCTCAAGGGTCGTACCGTCGTGCTCAAGGGTCGTACCGTCGTGCTCAAGGGTCGTACCGTCGTCTTCATAGGACTGACATATGATCAGTCATCATTTCATAATGATGACTGATTACATACAATTCTTTGATGTCATCTCTCATCCCTATAGCAGTGTTAAGTGTCTAGGATATTAAGAAACTAACTTTAAAACTCACTTATACTTTTAATAAAGTACTCTTATTCTTATCTTCCTATATGATATATGAGATCAGTGAGCGAAAAACATATTTGTACCAGGAAATATTCCACACTGTAATTATGACTTTTAGTATATATATAAGAGAGATGTGTGGAAATAAAAAGAGCGTGGTTGAGAGAGCAGAAGAGGGTGTTTTAAAATGGTTTGGGCACATGGAGAGAATGAGTGAGGAAAGATTGACCAAGAGGATATATGTGTCGGAGGTGGAGGGAACGAGGAGAAGAGGGAGACCAAATTGGAGGTGGAAAGATGGAGTGAAAAAGATTTTGTGTGATCGGGGCCTGAACATGCAGGAGGGTGAAAGGAGGGCAAGGAATAGAGTGAATTGGAGCGATGTGGTATACAGGGGTTGACGTGCTGTCAGTGGATTGAATCAAGGCATGTGAAGCGTCCGGGGTAAACCATGGAAAGCTGTGTAGGTATGTATATTTGTGTGTGTGGACGTGTGTATGTACATGTGTATGGGGGGGGTTGGGCCATTTCTTTCGTCTGTTTCCTTGCGCTACCTCGCAAACGCGGGAGACAGCGACAAAGTATAAAAAAAAAAAAAAAAAAAAAATATATATATATATATATATATATATATATATATATATATATATATATATATGTATGTGTGTGTGTGTGTGTGTGTTAATTTGTTACATATATTAAAATGTTAGCAGGAAAGGCATTAGTGAAATAGACTTAATTTATTCATATTTTATTTAGGAAAATATTATAATTTGATAACAATATGTACAAATAAATATGTAATGTAGACTGTACACAAGTGACTATCACAGGGGCTGTGGCCTCCCCCAGGTGGCAGGGTCAGGGGCTGTGACCTCCCTCAGGGGGGCAGGGTCAGGGGCTGTGACCTCCCTCAGGGGGGCAGGGTCAGGGGCTGTGACCTCCCTCAGGTGGGCAGGGTCAGGGGCTGTGACCTCCCTCAGGGGGGCAGGGTCAGGGGCTGTGACCTCCCTCAGGGGGGCAGGGTCAGGGGCTGTGACCTCCCCCAGTGGACAGGGTCAGGGGCTGTGACCTCCCTCAGGGGGGCAGGGTCAGGGGCTGTGACCTCTGGAGGGTCACCGGCGGGGGAGGTGGCGGCGGAGGTCACACTGTGCGCACGGGCGGCGAGAACCTGAAGGTGTTCTCCTTGTCTGCGTTTGGTGACCTGGTCAACCTGGGGGACAGGTCGACCGGGTGGGTTTGGTCGAGCTTAGAGAGGGCGGCCAGGCCGTTGTAAAGGCTGAGGGCGTGGGCGGCGTGGTCAGGACTCAGGCGTGGCTGCAGGAGGTCGGCGTGGAGGGCGTGGTCGGGACTGGGGCGTGGCGGTAGCATGTCGGTGTGGAGGGCGTGGAGGAGGGGCGTAGGGTAGAGAGGCGTGGGAGCCACCAGGTTCATGGCCAGGGCTGCTGAGTATATGTGAGGTAGGGCGGGAGCCACGCAGGTGGAGCACCTCACACCGCCCACGCCCTGCTGACCCAGGTGGGCGTGGAGGGGGTGACCCACGCCCGGTAGTGAGGGCGGGGGTAAGGCGTGCTGCGCTACAAGGCCGTGGGCGGGCCGGGCGTCGCTGGTCGCCAGGTTCTCGATAGTGAAGGCCTGGCGCTTGGGCGGCGAAGGCGCTGACGTAGGCGCCGGCTGCGAGAGCCCAGCCACGGGCGACATGGCGGCGTAATGGTGACCCAGACATCCCAAGTGGTGACCCAGCTCCTGGGCGATGTGACCCAGGTCGCGGGGCAGGTCCTCCTGGCGGTGGTGGGCGGTGCCCAGGGTGGCTTCCAGGGCGCCCTTCTCGTCCCTGGGTATCTTGAAGCGCTTCCTGCGCCTGAGGAAGCTGCCGTTCTCGAACATGTTCATGGCTGATGGATGTAGGGTCCAGTAAGCGCCCTTACCTGGCCTGTCTGGTCGGCGGGGTATCTTGATGAAGCAATCATTGAAGGAGAGGTTGTGGCGCAGGGAGTTCTGCCAACGCTGAGTATTCTTGCGGTAGTAGGGGAAGTTGTCCATAATGAACTTGTAGATCTCCGAGAGCGTACACATCTTTTCCGGGCTGTTCCAGATGGCCATCGCCGTCAGCGAGATGTACGAGTAGGGCGGCTTCTGGTCCCCGTAGCTCTCGCGGGAAGGGCGCGGCATCTTGGCCAGTCACACGTTCGGTAGATCGATTCGTGTCGTGATGGCACGCACGCACACACGACGACGGGCGGCGCGTCCTCGGTGATGGTCGAGGGGTGAGTGTGGCATCTCCCGCCAACGCCGCACATTTATAAGTCACCGGACCTGTCGACACCTGGCCAATGAATGGCCCTCGCTGGGGCCTCTGGCGACCGTGATTGGTGGGATGGCCGGCGGGCGGAGCGCACCCTGAGCGATTGACGTGATGATAGGCCAAGGGCCCCGGGAGGGGCGGGGCCTCTACCGGGATTCGAACGCTGGGCGGTATGTCAGATGTTGACGTACCAGGCTGGTGTATTTTTGACCGCCCCACACACACAGACACACACACACGGGAACACGCCAATTGTTTCCCGAAATGTATTCACCGTTTCTGAGAGGTGGACGTAATTAGGTAGATTATCTACGCCTGCGGTAGATTAGACCGACCAGCTGCTCCTGGTAGTGGTTGGGGTGGGGGGGGGGGGGTTAAGGGGGAACCAAGTCTTTAAATTAAGGTTTTGACGCAAGAAAAATGACCCCCCCCCCCATGGCATTGTTAAGTCTGGCGGAGACCTTAGAGAGAGAGAGAGAGAGACTGAGAGAGAGAGAGAGAGAGAGAGAGAGAGAGAGAGAGAGAGAGAGAGAGAGAGAGAGAGAGAGCGTGTCCAGAGCATAGCAACAAAGACACAGAGAGGCGAGTGGTAGGTAGAAAAAAAAAAGGGGGGCTATACAAGCCCTTGAATTCCCCCCCCCCTCCCCCTGGGGGCACACACGGGCCTTGCGACATGGCCCTTGCAGAGACCCCACACAGACCTCCCCATGCTGAACGCTCACAAGACCATGGTCTCTTCTTCTGCCTCACTTCAGAAGCACTTCACTTCATCCAGGCCCTCGCCGCCCTGTCCATGAATAGAGGAAACAGCCATGGTGACATCACACACACACACACACACACACACACACATACACACACACACACACACACACACACACACACACACACACCTTCACCCTCCTCCTCCCACACCACATCTTCAAAAGGGCCTATCAAGCGCCTCCTCCAAGACCCACATGTCCTGCAGACGAATCTCTCTCTCTCTCTCTCTCTCTCTCTCTCTCTCTCTCTCTCTCTCTCTCTCTCTCTCTCTCTCTCTCTCTCTCTTCCTCTCCGCTTACTTCGTGTAGACAGAGAGAGAAAATCTCCGATGCACAGGACCTGCTCCACATATCCTTGGCCCACTCCACACCACCCATGTGTGACCCCACAAGGTATACATACACACATTACCTTCATACATTGGCTGGCCATACACTCCGTCTCTCACTCCTCCATACATAGGCAGTGTGCATTGTGTGTGTGTGTGTGTGTGTATGTGTGTGTGTGTGTGTCACATCCTGGGCCTATGTCTATAGATATCTTATCTTCCCTCCTTATCTGTTATCTGTATGTTACTTCGTGGTCCGTGGGCTTCAACGTCATCACCTAACTGCCAATCGAAATTGGTGCAGACAGCCTCTTCTTCCTCCTCCACCTCTTCCTCCTCCTCCTCCTCCTCCTCCTCCTCTTCTTCCTCCTCTTCCTCCTCCTCCTCCTCTTCCTCCCCCTCCTCCTTCTCCTAGACGTAACACGTTCTGTCATTGTAGCATCAAACCTTCGCTATAACTTTGTGTCTGTCTATCGTATGGGTGTCTCCTGTGCCAGGTAAGTCTATTGCATGCTGATAGATTGAGTGATGATATATACATATACATACAATGCTTTCCCTCAGAATCATAACCCATATCTCAAAACACTATAACATTCTGGGTCATTCCACGCCGGCCAGAAATAACTGAAATAACATATATAAGGCCAGTGGAGGGAGGGCCAGTGGTGGTGGGGGGGAAAAATGCGTTTTAACTGCAAATTGAGGTTTGGAAAACGGAGGTTAAGCCAATATCCCTCTCCATTAGATACGCGCCCTCCCGTCCTCCGTTTTCATGCCACGGCTACGGTTTCCGTGTCGTCGATTAAACCCGAAGCCTGATAATTACCCGCCAAATTGTGTAATTAAAGTATTAATTCGTAAGAGTAAAATGAATTAACCAGTTTGATGACTATAGTATCATCACCTAAGAAGTAATTACATAAATAGATATAATTTAAAATTGAAAAAAAGAGATCGACCACGTCGTCCGAACAAGTTCCATTCTCCCAAATTGCCGCGCTTTTCTGGTTTTTTTTTTTTTTTTGGACGGGTCACTGTTTTAAAAGTCGTTAAGTACCCAATTCCGACCTGACTATTGTACAGCAGCGAGAGACGACCTCTCTGTCACTCCCATTACTTGGCTATGGCTTACAGAGGAGCTTCCAGGTATCTGCCTTGAAGCTTTGGAACAAAGAAAAAAAAGGAAATTGATAATTTGTTGAGGGAAAAATGTATTTGTCGCCTCCATTTCCATAATAGATTTTATTTGAGTATGTAAACTCATTTACATCATCATGAAATGGAGAAATAAAGTCATTCTTGCTATTGTTATTCTCTGATAATTCTTGATTGACCGTGACTTCGACATTTACGTAAATATAGAATACTGTCTTTACGTAAATAAATATTTACAATGAAGACAGTAATTAACAGTTTGTTAAAGAATATTATTACACGATCAGTAAAATTGGTAGTTTCACGATAGTGTGTTAGAAAGGTGGTTGAAGTCTGTCCAATTGTTGTGAGTAGTTTAACAGCCTTAACGACCCTTGGCTCTTGTTAAATAGGGCCTGAAGGCCAGCCAATTTAGCAAGGAATTTTAACACGGTAACATTTAACATTGTCTCTATTTTAACACGGTAACATTTAACATTGTCTCTATTGATTGTCTCGCCTTATTTGATAGTATTGATTTAGAGTAGTTAAGGCAAACACACGTGATCAATTTTGCGTGAAACTTTGTGACATTATTCTTGTCTTTCATAATTTTTCGTCATTGCTCTTCGTAAATTGTTACAGCGTAATTATTTCTAGTTGACGAAAATATGCAAATTAAGCAGCTGTTCCTTACGTACACTTATGGCCCGATAGAGGTAAATGAATGACGTCATTAGCGATCCTCTCCTAATTACCTGTTTCTAATTATCCATTTGAACAGTTCACTCTAGCCTTTACCTAACTTAGCCTCGCCCAAACCTACCTGGATTATCTTGATTACAATCTGATCAAAACTAACCTAACCTAACGATGATTTAACTAGAGGAAAGGAAATTTAAAATGACCCTAACCACATTTATTCTTACCTTAACCAAACCAAAGTCATTCTAACTTTATCCTAACCACAGTGACGTTACCTTAATATATCCAAACTTACGGCAAACTAACCTAACCTAATCTAGCTTCATTCTAACCTAGGCAAACTTAAAGATTCTAACCCTAACCTAACCTAGCCAAACCTAAAGAAATCTAACCTTAGCCTAACTCAACCTAAATTAACCAAACCTTAAGAAATCTAACCTTAGCCTAACCTAACCTACCGTAACCTAGCCTTAAGAAATCTAACCTTACCCTAACGTAGCCATACCTTAAGAAATCTAACCTTAACCCTATCCTAACTTACCCTAACCTAGCCTTAAGAAATCTAACCTTACCCTAACCTAGCCTTAAGACTCTAACCTTACCCTAACCTAGCCTTAAGAAATCTAACCTTACCCTACCCTAACCTAGCCATACCTTAAGAAATCTAACCTTACCCTACCCTAACCTAACCATACTTTAAGAAATCTAACCTTAACCCAATCCTAACTCAAGGCTATGCAATATTAACTTAACCAGTGTCAACAGACTTTGTAAGATTAGGTATACATTCGCACTCTCGCTAAACTTTAATTAAACAATTTTAATTAAACAATTTGTCTGAACTTGATTTCAAACTTTGATATTTGTAAGACTTCTGTGTTCCCTTAAGATCATATTATTTCACAGAGTTCCTGGCCATTTCACAGCCAGGGCGTCAAAGACATTGGCTGTTACAAGAAAAAAAAAAAATGAATTTCATGCCTTTTTCTTTCACATACAGAAGCAGGCAAAAGAAATTTAGATCCTGTCTTAATAAGCAATTAATAGACGAATGATGAAGTAATTGCTACACGCTAACAGTCCGCTGTCCAGTTTGAGCCCTGATATAGACATAGATATAGACAGAAGCTGTCTCCTGTCAACATCATTGCCAGATATCAAAAGAGAATATGATATTTAGACAATTTTTCACTTAAGGAGATTTCTAAACTACTTGTTGTCATTGTACGGAAGACAAGTTATTTGCTGTCCAGCTTAACATGTGCTTCTGGCCTAGGTCGCGTCACCAGGTGGAGCAATTAGCACCTAATCAGGGGTCAGAGGAGGGAGGTCAACCCCGCCCACAGGGGTTAACCTCTTGTGACGTCACGACCGAAGGGTCCAGACTGCTTGGCGCCGGCGACGGTGTTGCCACATCTCTTCCACTCAAGACGGTCACTTTCATGTCATATATCCACATCATAATGATCAAATAAATTAATTAGTAACTATAAATTTTGTATATGGGGGTCAATAACGTGCAGGAATGTTGTATAGTCGAGGAAGATTAGATAAGAGTAATTAATAGATGCGGTGATCTACGAGATTGTGCAACGCAGGAGCGCCTTGATTTTGGAGGGAATGTTTTGAAATGATGGCCAGAACCCCGCCCCCTCCACTCAGCATCCAGAATATTCCATTGAATTTCTCTCATAAATAACCTTATTAGCCATGATCTAAGACCTTTTCTCCCTCTATTTCCACCACCACCAACTTCCCTTTTTTTATTTTTGATTGTCAGAATCTATATATCTTCCTCTTTCATTTTATATCATCATTCCTTCGTGGCTGGTTTCTATGAATTCACGGGCGACCATGAAAATATTTTTGACACCAACGTGATAATTGTCGTAACAATACCAGGATTTGAGTGGGGGTCCCCCCAGGGTACCTTAATTCTGGTCGAAACCCGCCCAACACCTCTCTCTCTCTCTCTCTCTCTCTCTCTCTCTCTCTCTCTCTCTCTCTCTCTCTCTCTCTCTCTCTCTCTCTAAGTCAGGTGGGGGTCAATAATCCGTCTTTTTTTTCTCTCCGTCTGTCTGTCTGTCTGTCTGTCTGTCTGTCATCCAAATATATAGCAGTTCAATCCCCACTCTCTCTCTCTCTCTCTCTCTCTCTCTCTCTCTCTCTCTCTCTCTCTCTCTCTCTAAGTCAGGTGGGGGTCAATAATCCGTCTTTTTTTTCTCTCCGTCTGTCTGTCTGTCTGTCTGTCTGTCTGTCATCCAAATATATAGCAGTTCAATCCCCACTCTCTCTCTCTCTCTCTCTCTCTCTCTCTCTCTCTCTCTCTCTCTCTCTCTCTCTCTCTCTCTCTCTCTCTCTCTCTCTGGTTCAGTCTAATGCCACCAAGACGTGATCATTTCCTTTCGTCAGATTAATAACGAAGATTAATATCGTAGATTAATTTTGTGACGCTCATTATGACAAGGGGTGGGTGTTGAGGTGGTTTAATCTTTTTAACCTCTGACCTCCACCGTAGAGCAGGTCAGGTCAAAATGAGGTCACGCGACATTCACTCCTTAAACCTTCATCCTATTTTCATGAATTTCAGAGCCAGTGACCAACCCTACACCGTCTTCAGAACTGAAATGTTAAGGGAAGTAAAGAATACATTGACGTTAGCAAAAGCCGCTCGGGGCGATTAGCTGAAATACCTCGCTCGCTACATTTAGCGCGACCTGAGCCCAAGTGAGCGCTTAGCGGGTCTCTTACCTTTTTTTTTTCCCCCAGAAGGCGCTAGATTGTTAACGGACGACCCGCCTCTCGTACATGAGCCTCTTAACGGCGTGTGGGGCGGTGATAAGGCCATTAAATCAAGTGCGGAGGAATACCTCACGGGGTGTCAAGCGGCCGCTCATCTCGCCACCCTGGGGAAAACAAAAGGTAAAATCCTCTTTTGTTTTCTTTTCCCGCGCGCGCGGGCGGGACCGCGTGACGTCACTGGGCGACCGGGCAGACTGCTTGGCGCCCACCACGTGTGACGCGCGGTTGCCAACTTGTGACTGTGTATATATATATATATATATATATATATATATATATATATATATATATATATATATATATATGAACTAACACCATCATCATACACACACACACACACACACACACACACACACACACACACACACCAAGGAACAGACAGTGAGACGGGAACCTTCAGAACAGACAGAAAAAGGTGATAGACAGATAGACAGATGCCCCTCAGGATGTAAGGAAATAGAACGTGAGAAGCACAGCCTGGACAGATAGACAGACACGGTGAACAGACAGACGGACACCACCAAGAGAGACAGACCAGACCCTGCAACAACGTGAGACAGGCTTACAGACAGAGAGTCACCAACAGGATGAAGGGTGACAGAAGCAAGCACCAGACAGAAACATTAGACAGCACCAACAGACCGAGAGACAGACAGACATTAACGACACATGTAGATAGACGGGGGCGGACAGACATCCCCCCCTTCCCTCTACGAAGCTAGACAGCAGACACTTGTATGAAAACAGACAGGAGCTGTTGAGAAACAAGAAGACAGATAGACAGACACAAGTATGAGAGAGAGAGAGAGAGAGAGAGAGAGAGAGAGAGAGAGAGAGAGAGAGAGAGAGAGAGAGAGAGAGAGAGACCATAAGACAGACATAGGCTCTACAGTGGAAATATATCGGATACTTCTGCACATTGTCATATATATATATATATATATATATATATATATATATATATATATATATATATATATATATATATATATATATATATATATATGGTGGCTGATTCATGTGAGAAACTGCAGAAGCTGGTGACTGAGTTAGGTAAAGTGTGTGAAAGAAGAAAGTTAAGAGTAAATGTGAATAAGAGCAAGGTTATTAGGTACAGTAGGGTTGAGGGTCAAGTCAATTGGGAAGTGAGTTTGAATGGAGAAAAACTGGAGGAAGTAAAGTGTTTTAGATATCTGGGGGTGGATCTGGCAGCGGATGGAACCATGGAAGCGGAAGTGGATCATAGGGTGGGGGAGGGAGCGAAAATCCTGGGAGCCTTGAAGAATGTGTGGAAGTCGAGAACATTATCTCGGAAAGTAAAAATGGGTATGTTTGAAGGAATAGTGGTTCCAACAATGTTGTATGGTTGCGAGGCGTGGGCTATGGATAGAGTTGTGCGCAGGAGGATGGATGTGCTGGAAATGAGATGTTTGAGGACAATGTGTGGTGTGAGGTGGTTTGATCGAGTAAGTAACGTAAGGGTAAGAGAGATGTGTGGAAATAAAAAGAGCGTGGTTGAGAGAGCAGAAGAGGGTGTTTTGAAATGGTTTGGTCACATGGAGAGAATGAGTGAGGAAAGATTGACCAAGAGGATATATGTGTCGGAGGTGGAGGGAACGAGGAGAAGTGGGAGACCAAATTGGAGGTGAAAAGATGGAGTGAAAAAGATTTTGAGTGATCGGGGCCTGAACATGCAGGAGGGTGAAAGGCAGGCAAGGAATAGAGTGAATTGGATCGATGTGGTATACCGGGGTTGACGTGCTAGCACGTCAGTGGATTGAATCAAGGCATGTGAAGCGTCTGGGGTAAACCATGGAAAGCTGTGTAGGTATGTATATTTGCGTGTGTGGACGTATGTATATACATGTGTATGGGGGTGGGTTGGGCCATTTCTTTCGTCTGTTTCCTTGCGCTACCTCGCAAACGCGGGAGACAGCGACAAAGCAAAAAAAAAAAAAAAAAAAAAGAAATATATATATATATATATATATATATATATATATATATATATATATATATATATATATATATATATATACTCTTGGTAAGTGTCAAAGCCTCGCCATCAGTGCTCTTAGGTACGCAGGTTAATTACCCCCGTAGATGCCCCTCCCCCGTGACCCCGTTAATCACTTCACACCAGGTCAGGTCACCGCGACAGATGACGTAGCGTGACCCACCCACCTTCCCCCCCCCCCCCCCCCCCATCCCCCTCCTACCCCGGTGTGCCATCACGACTCGCCAGACAGCATGGCGCCAGAGCTGTTGTTATTATTATTATTGTTTTTTTTTTTTTTTTGCTTTGTCGCTGTCTCCCGCGTTTGCGAGGTAGCGCAAGGAAACAGACGAAAGAAATGGCCCAACCCCCCCCCATACGCATGTATATACATACGTCCACACACGCAAATATACATACCTACACAGCTTTCCATGGTTTACCCCAGACGCTTCACATGCCTTGATTCAATCCACTGACAGCACGTCAACCCCGGTATACCACATCGATCCAATTCACTCTATTCCTTGCCCTCCTTTCACCCTCCTGCATGTTCAGGCCCCGATCACACAAATTCTTTTTCACTCCATCTTTCCACCTCCAATTTGGTCTCCCACTTCTCCTCGTTCCCTCCACCTCCGACACATATATCCTCTTGGTCAATCTTTCCTCACTCATTCTCTCCATGTGACCAAACCATTTCAAAACACCCTCTTCTGCTCTCTCAACCACGCTCTTTTTATTTCCACACATCTCTCTTACCCTTACGTTACTTACTCGATCAAACCACCTCACACCACACATTGTCCTCAAACATCTCATTTCCAGCACATCCATCCTCCTGCGCACAACTCTATCCATAGCCCACGCCTCGCAACCATACAACATTGTTGGAACCACTATTCCTTCAAACATACCCATTTTTGCTTTCCGAGATAATGTTCTCGACTTCCACACATTCTTCAAGGCCCCCAGGATTTATTATTATTATTATTATTATTATTATTATTATTATTATTATTATTATTATTATTTCATCCCAGGATGCAAATACAACCACGTGATCTTCATATTTTTTTCCTCCTAGTCCAGCCTCCTTCAGCAGACACTACCGTTTTCCCTTAACCCCGTCAGGGATCCGTCTCTGTGTCCGCTTTCTTGTGAAAGAAGTGAAAGAAATTTTCTTGTGAAAGTGAAAGAAATTTTCTTGTGAAAAAAGTGAAAAATTTCCTTGTGAAAGAAGTGACATTTTCTTGTGAAAGAAGTGAAGGTAATTTTCTTGTGAAAGAAGTGAAAGAAATTTTCTTGTGAAAGAAGTGAAAGAAATTTTCTTGTGAAAGAAGTGAAAGAAATTTTCTTGTGAAAGAAGTGAAAGAAATTTTCTTGTGAAAGAAGTGAAAGAAATTTTCTTGTGAAAGAAGTGAAAGAAATTTTCTTGTGAAAGGGAAAGAAATTTTCTTGTAAAAGAAGTGAAAGTAATTTTCTTGTGAAAGAATTGAAAAATTGTCTTGTGAAATTGTGAAAGAAGTGAAAAAATTTCTTGTGAAAGAAGTGAAAGAAATAATTTTTTCGTGAAAGAAATATGGTATAGACAAGATGGCTACGTTTCTCGTCAGTACTGCCCGACTGTCTTTGTGTTAACTGATCCCTTCATTTAGATTCTAATTATATTTATCAATTATAATTCTTTCCCCTTGACGGGATTCGAACAGACTGGGACGGACATAAAGACATTTTCACTTATTCATATGTCACCCCCAACCCTCTCCCCGTTTTTCATGCCACAATACTGATTTTCTTTCATTGGGCTCTTCATCCCGTTTTCTTTTCCGTATGATACATGAATTTTATAGACCCGAGATTTCCGACCGTATAGCGAAAATTAGTGTAATGTCACGTGACATTAGGGAAACATGAAGTTAGAAAATGGGGGTTCAGTCACACAGCGCTGCTATCCGCAATGGTGGGTAAAGGAGAGAAAAATTTACGAGTTTTGGTTCGGAATTTCGAACATTATATTTATTTCGTTGTATTTATCCTATGGCGCCACCACAAGAATCCCTTATCTTCTAAGTTTTAGGCAAAAATTAAATATTGGCTTTTAGGAAAGCCTAGGAGAGGCTTTCAAAGCAACATCTTTTTTTTTTCTTTTAATTTTTAACTTATTCTCTCGTTCCTCATCTTCATCTTTGCTTTGAAATACATAACCTTCAACATTGTCATTGGATATGGTGGAAAATGATTTAACCCCCTCAAATCTGTACATCCATCTACGTTTTTTCGATCAGCTGAACATTTCGGTTTCCAGAACTTTGATCGCCACGTAGCTAGAGCATTACTTTACCCATACAATCATTAAATGTACTTGCAACTAACTTAAGAATAAAGAAAATTACATTTGAGTTACCCATAATTTCGTATTATATGTTTTCTTTGGTAATGATTGATGTCCATTTTCTTTCTCAAGATACACAATGTATGGTTGACTTTAATAAACTTGCCATCGCTGACTCGCATCATTCAGTTTAATCTATGGCTGGGTAAGGTATATCAGATTGTAAATATAACTGTTGTTAAGTGCTTTAATTTCTGTTAATTACTATGTAATGATCACCGTTGTTGCCTTATTGCTGCATGTCAATTAATTCTGTTGCTGCCCAATATATCCTGCTGGTAACGTAAATGGTTGGATGCAAGTGTGAACTGTTTCTGTGTGAGCAATTTCTGAGATTAGAGGCTTGTCTCCATCCTTGCTGCCTGGGAACAGTGTAATTAACTACTGTGTCCTGTACAAGGCATTCTACACTTGCTGACCCTCACCCTTTGAACCTTCTTTTTGCCATAGTGTCCGCTATCAACATTTTCACAACCCGGGTCCTTCCATTCATCCACTGCTCATATGCAAATATAATATTCTTCTTTATATCTTTTTCCAAACCATTTCACTTGGCTTAATTCCATGATATGCCCTCTGGTTAATCTGTTTGTGCCTCTTTTCGGTTTCTGCGTCATGTAGCATTCAAAAACCTTCAGTTTAAGAGTAATGGAAGGCTTTAGATGGTAGTGTGAATGGAGAGGCTAAACTCCCTTCGATCATGTTTATGTGTAAATAGAAAATAGTGAAGGTTTGTTTTTATAAGTGTGGATGTCTTATTGTTTCGTTATAACACACTGGACACGGGTTAATAGCATTGTGTATTGAATGTGGCATAAAGCTGTCTGTATGTATGTATGTACCCGACTGAATCTGTTGAATTACGAACGAAATAATGATCATTTTGTGTACAGATGATTGGATAAATAGAAGCTTGTTTATCGATCATAAAGAAAAAAGATAAATGTTTATTTCATTGTTTGGTCGACATGTAACGGGTAGTTGATGCATTCAAGACGTGGAATCCTTCGAGTGCATTAGATTTGAGAGGCTTTACATACACTAGAAAAAAAATATATATATAATATATATATATATATATATATATATATATATATATATATATATATATATATATATATATATATATATATATATATATATATATCTGCCTTGAAGGGGTCCGATGAATTTCGAAACGAACGGTACAATTCGCGTTGTCTCCATTGGGTTGGTGAGCGTAGATGTGAGACAAATTTCTCGTTAGTCATGGTAACCTTATTTTATAGTTATTTCCGTCAAAAATGTGAAATCAGAATATCACTTCTCATGGCAAATGACAGGAAATGTCGCGAATAATTGGTGTATTACAATATCAGGGAAGCAGGTTACCAGTTAGGTGGGATTTCTCAAAATGCTTCGTCCGCTATGTGATATTGTGTAACACCAAAAAAAAAATGGGTCGATGCTTGTTTACCGTTTGTACTTGATTCCTATGGTGTTATCGGGGACGAATTATCTAAGAGACAGATGTTATTAATTTAAGGCAAATTTAAGTTACAGTAAAGCAGACCATTTTCGAACTTCACCATCCGCGGTAAACCACCCTTGTTCAAGAGTTAATTATCATTGTAAATACATTCGCTCAAAGTTAGTATTATGTAATTAGTACTCATGATGTACTTGAAATGGCCCTCAGTCATCGCCACTGTTTTTATGGCCTTGTTACGGCGAGATATCTATTGAGAACACGAGAGACACACACAGAACCCTCTTACGTCACGAGGAAGACGCCATGTGATTGGTCCGTCCCTCGTGATGCAAGAGACACCAAGGTCGATTGGTTTTTCATCATTTTCCTCCATGTAGGCGATATTCTGGTATATTCTATATGTTATACACTTATCCGTGTATTCGTATGTATGCTATATCTTCGTATAATTAGCTAAAGATGAATGAAAGTAAAGAAAAACGACTTGGTTATGTAACCCCGTAAATATCCGGTGCGGCGGCCCAGCTACTACGTCATTGGAGTGAGAGACATCGCCGAAGGTGAACCTCAGCGGCACCGTCTTGGCCACGGAATTTTTTCAGCATTTCTCGAGGATTCACGTTGCCTTTGGAAAGGGCGGCAGCATCAGGATGAAGTGTGCCGAGTCTATAGACGCCGGCGTGAGTGCCACTCGAAGTGACATGCAGTTATATCAAGGTGAGGAGGATCAACAACAACAACATGGAGGCTGGCCTCCAGTACGGGGGAGGGAAATTTATTATTGTAGTTGTTATTCGTGTGTTGTAAGAAGCTGTCATGGCTCTGGACGCAGAGGGGTCTCACGCCCAGGGCACTGTAACCCTAGTGTGTGCTCAGTGAGGCCACTGAGATCATTATTTCATCCCCAAAGTTGAGGTCAAACCTTGTGGTAGGCTATGGCCTGTAGCAGGCTATGGGTTGTTAAAAAAAAGTTGTTAATTCATGTTGTAGTGAGCCACAGATGTAAATGGTAGGGTAAGTTCGCTGATTGTAAATTGATATTGACCTTAGTATTGTAGTCTTACGTACTCCGTGACCTTGTCTGCTTCCTGCCCTAATTGGTCAACAACTCGTTCCAGACGTGTCTTGCCTAACTGTTGTTGTCTGTTGTGTTCTTGTGTTGTCATTAAGACTGCATTAGTGATTTCCTAAGTATATCATTTGTTACCTTTCAATTTCCGTCAGGTTTACACATGTATTACCAGTTTAGCGATGGCAGTGGTGATGGCTGTGAATATCAGGGAAAACGTGGTTGATTGTCAGAAAAAACATGTATGAATAAATTAAGGATTAATTAAAACTAGTTTATTTTGCCAGCTTTAATGCTGACTACTGGTAAAGACCACATAGTATGGGTGCTTGTGGGGAGGATGGGTCTGTTGTCTGTTTGTTGACATTACTTGACAAGTGTTGTACAGTTCAATAAAGTCTTTTTTAACACGGGAGGTTAGGCTGTCCGAGAATATGTTAATTCTTTTATGCATAATTCCACATTTCCCATAATATTCATAATCCTCACCAGTGCCCCTTTATTTTTATTTTTTTTATTTTTTTACGATTCAGTGCAAAATTACTTTTGATGTGTCGTTAAACTGGTGACCTGTGCCAGTCTCAGGCATGAATTGAATTTATTAGGGGTGAAACGCTACATCACAGATTACACAAAACTCTCATCCTGCTAAAAGCCCGCTACACTACAGTTTCATTGGGGCCACCCTGTACCAGTAATTGCACCCAGAGCAGACATACCCGACTTATGCCAGTAATGGCACACTCAAGAATGGGCTGTCATTATATAGAGCCCATGCCAAGCTAAGTCTTGGTAAAATCTTTACACGCACATACACAGCAGTTTTGAGTTACCACAAACCAAACTTTGCAGCATTAATTATTTTGGTTTGCAGTGGTACATAACATTTGAGCACAGGATTACATTCCATACATATGACAGGATACAGCAGATGACAAAAATGTAGGGATACAGTTAGTAATGATAACAATGATAATATAGTAATGATAATGTTAAAACCATGCATAGGCCTGTGTTGGATGTGAGCAAATGAGATCGGTGTTATTCTTTTTCTTATTACTGTCTCACTAAAGCACCGAACAGTTGTGAAAAAATAATGTAAAAACCTCGTATAATTGCATTTTATAGCTGGAAAGGTACCCAAAACATATGAACGAAGCTATTGATACATAGGATACAGTTTTTATCAGGATTTTTCCATTATAGACAAATGTCTTTTGTATAGGAAAAATGTGTGTATAATATGTGTGGGCAAAGGCTGTCAGACAGGAACATAAGATAGTAGCAAACATATTTGGTAAGTTTATGTAATATGTTGTGCATGAATACAGTTATACACGAATGGTGATGTACAGTAATGAAGGCAATGATTCCTTAAAGTGATTAAATGCTGTTTTGGCACTCTCTTAGTCACATAATAACAGGGCTGACTGTGAGGAAGGCGAGATAACCTAGGCATGATCATTCAGATTGTATGTTTTTGACGAGTATTTAGTACATGGAACAGACTTTAAGACACCAGCCAAGGGAGTAGAAGTAAATCAGATGCGGATGTATCGGTAAGTGATAGATGAAAGCATTTGCATGATTTGTTAATTTGTGCTTTTGCGGGTATAATGTTTAAAGGGAAATTTTTTCTGTAGAATATAGTGTTTTAGTATTGGATGTGGTTATCATACCAGTTTATCAGGCATACAGACATTTAGACGGGTAATTTTCTGGGTTTCCTGAAATATTTTAGATCGTTATTTACTCTATTTGTATTCCCTCTATTAGATAGTGCAGTTTTGTGATTATTGCCTTAATTTACATGTAAAACCAAAATGATATTTTTCAATACCAATTTGGCACAGATACATGATAAAGATACCAGCTGTTGGGTGCTTTATTTTTTATGGCATGGTGTTGGTGCCACAAAGAAACCATATTCCAGAAAACAATGTGATAAACGCTGTGAAGGCTTGAATGAGGTGGCATTACGGTACCTTTATGGTCCTCTGATAAGTAGCCAACAGCATATCTGAGTCATCCTTTCATTTCTGCTATTCACCATATCACTAGTACTGTAGTTATCTTTTGATATGTGTATATTTTTCATGTTTTTGATTACTTGCTACCTTCATTAAAACTGTTCCATTAAGGTTGTGTTTCTGTTGCCTTGAAATGTATATTATTTTTTGTTAATGCTTCACAAGGTTATATATATATACATATCTATTATTTATATTTATTATACTTAGTCACTGTCTCCCGTGTCACCGAGGTAGCGCAAGGAAACAGACGAAAGAATGGCCTAACCCTACCACATACACACGCATATACATTTAGGATAACGAGAAGTTGTAGTTTTATAATGAGTGGGCTTTAAGATCGTCCTGTGTACATGTATCTTAAGGGCCATAATTGTTTTCAGCTATGTGGTATCTCTTTATCTCCAGGGTTGAGATCCATCCATGGAAGTATTTTAACCTTTTGTACCCATGAACAGAAGTCACATTGGGTTGTCACCCTGGCTGGTGTTGCCATATAGCTCCAAGATTATTAGGCCCTTATGAACCAGATTTATCCAGTTTAACCACCTGATATCTAGGAGAAGCAAGATATATCTGGTTATGTACCTGGGCTGTGCATGTTTTTCTCTGGTTCAAGTGCACTAGGGTCTTACTTGGGTGGTCTTTTTATTTTATTTTACATTATGTATAGAATAAAGAAAGTTGATTAATGTTTTTCTGTTTCATGTTGGTGACTGCTGTGCAGAGGCCCTATCATGGTAGGTGTTATGTACATATGTAGTGGATGCATCAACTGGTATTAAAGTATCTCCTCTGTCCTTAATATGAGGGTTATGCTTCTTTTGTTCACCTGCATAAAACATATCGATATTCTGCTTTCAGATATTCATATCATTTTTTTCTGTTTATTTTTTTATTTTTATTTTGCTTTGTCGCTGTCTCCCTGCGTTTGCGAGGTAGCGCAAGGAAACAGACGAAAGAAATGGCCCAACCCACCCCATACACATGTATGTACATAGACGTCCACACACGCAAATATACATACCTATACATCTCAATGTACACATATATATACACACACAGACATATACATATATACACATGTTCATAATTCATACTGTATGCCTTTATTTATTCCCATCGCCACCTCGCCACACATGGAATAACTACTCGATCAAACCACCTCACACCACATATTGTCCTCAAACATCTCATTTCCAGCACATCCACCCTCCTGCGCACAACTCTATCTATAGCCCATGCCTCGCAACCATACAACATTGTTGGAACCACTATTCCTTTAAACATATCCATTTTTGCTTTCCGAGATAATGTTCTCGACTCCCAAACATTCTTCAAGGCTCCCAGGATTTTCGCCCCCTCCCCCACCCTATGATTCACTTCCGCTTCCATGGTTCCATCCGCTGCCAGATCCACTCCCAAATATCTAAAACACTTTACTTCCTCCAGTTTTTCTCCACTCAAACTTACCTCCCAATTGACTTGACCCTCAACCCTACTGTACCTAATAACCTTGCTCTTATTCACATTTACTCTTAACTTTCTTCTTTCACACACTTTACCAAACTCAGTCACCAGCTTCAGCAGTTTCTCACATGAATCAGCCACCAGTGCTGTATCATCAGCGAACAACAACTAACTCACTTCCCAAGCTCTCTCATCCACAGCAGACTGCATACTCCTCGATAAAAACTTTTCACTGCTTCTAACAACTTGCCTCCCACACCATATATTCTTAATACCTTCCACAGAGCATCTCTATCAACTCTATCACATGCCTTCTCCATATCCATAAATGCTACATACAAATCCATTTGCTTTTCTAAGTATTTCTCACATACATTCCTCAAAGCAAACACCTGATCCACACATCCTCTACCACTTCTGAAACCACACTGCTCTTCCCCAATCTGATGCTCTGTACATGCCTTCACCCTCTCAATCAATACCCTCCCATATAATTTTTTGTGTTATCTTTCTTATTTAGAGTTCGAGTTTTATGTGTCACATTTCTCTTTTTTAACTTATTGCTTTCATCATATTTTCTCTTTGGAAAATCTTTTTAAGGTTGTATGTGAGAATTATTTTTTATGTTTTATGTGTATGTCAGATGCAATCCACAGTCTGTTTTTAACCCTACCTGGTACTTGACCCACGGAAGACCAGGTCACCGTCTGATAAACAGACCCAGTGACATCATTTTCTGAACCTTGATACTTACATAGGTAAGTATGTTGAGTGATGAATAGACCCCGTGATTTCAGTCTCCGACCCATTCACTAAAAAGAAAATTAATAGAATATGGGTACAATATATGTGACGGTATTAACTGGACATAGGAAGCCATCATTTTTTATTTTGTGTTTCAGAACATCATAGTGTTTGGTTCTATCTCGAGTTTTCTCAGGGCTTTCACTTTATTCATATCTTGAAGTCTTTTGATATCTACCAATATGATAGATAGATATCTTGTATATTCTTTTTGCTTATGTTAACCTGTTGCAAGACAGACCTTGAATGTACAGTCCCATTGAAGACCATGCCCACTTTTTTTTGACTAACTTTCCTTATGACTTTGATCTCTATGCTTTTGACCACATGAACAAAATACAAGTAGGTATTTTTTAATTTAGGTATGATGTCCCTTGGACCAAGAAAGGTTTATTTCTGTTGGTCATATTGCTTCTGTCAAGTAGTGTAACAATTTGCATACCACTTTTACATCAGATCTAGGGCAAATGTATAAGATTTTGAGAAATTATACAACTTTATGTAAAAGGTTTGTGGGTGTTGATAGAATGGTTTAAAAGAGTTCAATTGTTGGTTTTGATATTGTGGGGAACTGTTAGTTTGTTTTTAAGCATGTGTTGAAGATGATGAGAGAGAGGAGAGGACGTGTATGTGTAAGTTTACCTTTGACATAAAAGTGGAGAATTATAAATTCATATTTAAGGACAAGTGGTGTGAGGTGGTTTGATAAAGTAAGTAATGTGCACAAGATAAATTGAATTGGAACAATGGAGTACACAGGGATCAATGTACTGTCATTGGACTGAACCAGAGTGTGTGAAGGGGACAGGACAAACCATGGGAAAGTCTGTAGGGCCTGGTTGTGGATAAGGAGCTGTGGTTTCAGTGCATTGCACATGACAGCTAGAGAATGGATGTAGATGAATGTGGCTTTTCTTCTTCTGGTCCTGGTGCTACCTCATTAATGTGGGAAATGGTGATGAAGCATGGAATAGAAATATTTGCTGTAAACGGAAAGATGTTTATAGATACACACAGTGTAGACACGGAAAACAGTGTAAACAAGAGCTTGATTGATTTTTTCTGGTAACAAAGATTAATATTTGATTGCTATTATACATCATTATATGTGTATAGGAAGGAAAGTTTGTCAGAATTTATGGTATTAATGTATTTGAAAGCCTTTATCATCATTGTGATGACATAGGCACATGAATGAAAAAATAAGAAGAATACTTCCCACGTATTCCCTGCGTGTCGTAGAAGGCGACTAAAAGGGGAGGGAGCGGGGGGCTGGAAATCCTCCCCTCTCGTTTTTTTTTTTTTTTTTTTTTTTTTTTAATTTTCCAAAAGAAGGAACAGAGGGGGCCAGGTGAGGATATTCCAAAAAAGGTCCAGTCCTCTGTTCTTAACACTACCTCGCTAACGCGGGAAATGGCGAATAGTTTAAAAGAAAGAAAGAAAAAAGTAAAAAAGTTATCCTCCAAGAGAAGCTAGATTAAAGTATGAAAAGATATGATGTGGTGGTGCTTGGAGAATACGTTATTACAAGCTGCCATTGGAATGTCACTTCATGTATATGTTGTAGAAAGAGAGTTACAGCTTGATTGAATAAAGTTTTAAGGAAGCTAAGAAAAAAAAGTTTGGAAGAGGCTAAATCTGCTAAAAAAGTAATGATGAATATAGTGCAGGGAGTGTGAAATGTAATGTTCTCAACAGGATAGTGAAAGACTTGTGTGTTGGTTTCAGAGAAGACATAACAAAATAAGAACTGTAAAGAGTATTGAAACTGTTGTGGAGTGTATTTGTGAAGTGTTTATGGAAATGTGGAGAATTGGTGAAGTATCTAATGACTAAACAAAGGCAGTGATTGCTCTGCTACAAAGGAAAAGTGACAAAATATGGTTAAATGAATGACAGAGGAATAATCTCAGCCTAAAAAAGACTGGTTAATGGATATCCTAGAATTATTGTTCCTCTCTTCTGAAAATTAAAGCTGTTAAGTCGTACTCTAATGATTCTTCTCCTAGGCCAGTTATGTGTAATTCTATGTTATTAGTTGATTGTAAGAACATTGAAATACCATGGTTTATTTCTGTCTCACATTGTACTAGCCTAGCCATCAAAATATGAAATAAAGTGTATGACAGTCATTTATCCATTTTAGGGACTGGCTGGTCTCATGCAAGTACTGGTTAAGGGTATTAGTGTTTCTGTGAGGGACATAACGCCAGTGTGTATTCATCTTTTATACCATACTTTAAAGTGTGACTTGATGTGTTAGTCAGCTATGTAAGACTGATGTGAATGTTGGTCTGTAATACTAGGCACTAATTTGTGTATGTGTTTGTCTTGAGGTAACTGACCTTTAGTATGTCATTGTTAATCTCAGGTACTTGTCAGTGAAGTGTTGCCCTTGAGAACTTGATACTAATGGAAAATGTTGCTCTTTGGTGCATGACCTTACTAGGTGAGTCTTAATGCTGTATACTCGACACATGCATAGGTATTGTCTTAGGTGCCCATCAGTCATGTGACATTTACTTATGAATAAAAGTATATGTAGAAAATTAACATATAAGTAATGAGTTCATTCTTTGTTTATGTGTATAGTATTTGACGTTCACCAGCAATATTTTGCATTAAATCTCAATACTTTAGTAGATGTATTCATTACTGAGCATTTAATTACTTGTAACTAACTTAAAATTACATGCTAATTTAATGCTGTACCTTGACAGCATAGATTTCTTAAAATTTGGGTTACTTGGTGATCTTTTATTCTATTGTTTTACAAGTATTTTCCTTTATTGCTGTTTCTTCTCCATTACCTTTCTGCATTTAACAAAAATCACCATTTTTGTATAGTCCCCCTGTAAACAAGATCATCCTTTTCAGTATGGAACTCATTGCCTCAAAGCTGGAGAATGACACTGACTTCCCAGTGGTGGATCACCTGTATGAGAAGTGCAACACGGTCATTGGGACACTTCGTAACTCTCAGCCCAACCCACATATATCCGTAAGTCAGTAACAAAAGAATGTTCAACACAGTTTGAAACTCATAATAAGGCCTTATTTAATATGAAACAAACCATTTCTGAATTACTTAATATCCACATAAAATATCGAGTTTAGATGAAAGCCAAAGGATAGATTGTAAATCTTCCATTTACTCATGCTTGAGGTTTCCACTTTGATGAGAGATGTCTAGTGGTACTCTTGAAACTATCAATTTGTCACAATATTTTCTAGAAAAACAAAAATGTCTGCATCCCATTTACAAATATATGGCAAATAAAACCCACTTTGTTTCCAGAATAACAAATCAGATGATTTTATAGCTACAGTAATTCACTCTCAAAGAAACCAGATAGAGTAAAATGGGTTCTAGATGGTGTAAACAGTGTTCCAAAACAGTGAAGAGGCCATATGACACTAATTTTCATATTCAGTAGTTGATGTGAGATATCTTCATCATGTAAATCCTCTCTCGTTGTTCTCAGAGTGAAGATTTCAAGAAAGTCACACTTACTGTTATAAGAATGCTCGTATTTAATCATGAGAGTGATAAAAAGGTCCAAGTGAGAGTTCTTTCACATAAATGCTCAACTATCAATTTATGTCTTTTATAAATAAAACAAGCAGCTGCCCCCCATTTTGGATCATATACACATTTTCCTTATTCATTTGGTCTTATTTCAGACATCCTTAGAGAATCTTTTGGAAACACTGAGCTTTCAAAAGTCCTTGCTGGATTCCCGTCGCAATGGCCATGAACAAAGCAGATGTCGAACAGTCAGTGAGGGACCACTTAAGTATTGCAGTGAGTGGTCAGTTTAAAGTTGATAGATATATATTCCAAATTACAGGTTAGACACTAGTAACTTATGAAGCTCTCAGAAGCCGCATGCATCATCAGTGTGACTAAGCCACACCATTTTTCATTTTTTCTGCATTCTTAGTTGTAGCCCATATATAATTGATTTAGCGAGGCAGTAGGCATGCAACTGAACTGTTTGATGGTGTCAAGTTTGTTTTAAATGTCAAAAGTTGTTGATTGGATGTACTTAGGATTGGGGAAACCCATATCCTTGTGCTTTTATCATTTGGTTCTTTATTGGATGCTATTTGTCGACATAGGGAAGCATTATGATCTTTTTACAATCATTATTTCCAGTATTGTGTGTAGTTTGCTTACATATATTAATATTTCCCATGCAAAATATTTGAAAGTATTACTATTTAATTATTTAACCCATCAAAAACCCTCAACTTATCGAAAATTTTGTGATCCGAAATGGCTGATTCCCCAAAACATATCACATAACAGATTTTTCTGTACTAATGCTCATCATTGTGGTAAGACATTCTGATCCTGTCATTCACTTCATTCTTTCTACATAATCTTGCGTTATTTTTTTTATTAGTACCTTCAACTGTGCTTGTGCTCTTAACTTTTCTCATTTATCTCAACTTCTGAGTTTTACTATATAGCTACAAGCTAGAAGTCATTTTCACACCTTAGAACTTTCCTATCCTGGATGTGGGTGCAATGGTATAGTTTTTCATGTATTTTTAATGCAGTTACCATCCCTTGTTCAACACTGAATCCTTTCAGGTTACAGTAAGAAAGCCCCTGTGAAGAACATGCATCGAAGCTTAAGTGACGGTTATAAGGAGGCTAATTGTAGTGCAACAGTACAGGATATGTTAGTGCCTTGTGGTGTTGAGGGTGGGTCTATGGATGACGTGGCAGGGCTCTCTGAGGTTAAACAAATATTACAGGAGGCAGTAATCATGCCCACACATTACCCTCAACTCTTCCAGGGTAAGTAAGGTGGAAACTGAATAGATTTTAGTTCATTTAAGATTTAGAATATTTTGAATTATAGGATTTGGTTGATACCACATTGTCATTTCCATATAAGCTACTCTCTCCTGGCTCATAATGAAAAAAAAAATTGCTAAGTACTATGCCCCTTTTTTGATTTTTAATAATTTTTCTGTCAGGACTTCTAAATATTGCATAATAAAGATAGTTACAAATTTCTCACAAACTCTTTCAGTGTTAGCCTATGTTCTTAAATCCATTCTCTACTGTACATTCTTTACAGGACCGATGTTAATAAATGAGCACGTTAATTTCACATTCTGCTTTCGAGTCATGTATACCCAAAATTTCTTTTAAAAGGTTTAACTACATGTACTTTCTGACCCATTCCTTATTTCTTCATTAATGGAGGGCTCTTTGTATCTACTCTCAATTTTTTTTTTTTTTCATGCATTTCTGTCATCACTAACATTGTATGAAAGTACTCACAACTAATTAGTAATCATTACAATAGTGCATTATAAGTACATGACAGTATTCGTTATACTTTACAGGTGGAGCAAAACCATGGACACGTTTATTGTTATATGGTCCTCCAGGTACTGGAAAAACTAAGCTTGCTCGTACTTTAGCCTCAGAACTACACTGTCCATTTTACTGTGTATCATCTGCCAACCTACTTTCCTCATGGATTGGTGAATCTGAAAAGTAAGTTAATAGGTCTGTAAGGAAATTAATTTTTTCAGTAGTTATTTCATTGAATACAAAGTAAACTCTATAGTGGAAAAAGACTGTTCAAAATCAGAACACAAGAGATTGAGGCAGGATGATATTAGCTCTTGACAGTTTATATTATTTATATATGGGTATGTTATACAGATGTGAAAATCACATCTGCGTTTTGTTTATCAAAAATTTATGCAGTAGATGATTCTTTTGGGATGCATCTAATGATTATCAAAGGCTTTCACTTAGATATTTCTCTAAACTGATTTGTTTGATAAATGCTTTGATGATCTGTTTTTGCCAACTTATTTTTTATTGCATTGTGTGAATTTAGAATTATCTCTTCTCTAGGGTGATTAGAGACTTGTTCCTGCATGCAAGGGAGCAACCTGGCCAGAGTTTTATTTTCATGGATGAAATTGATAGTCTGTGTCGAAAACGTTCTCAGACAGAGGATGAACACTCTCGCAGGTGTGTTTATTATGTTAAATTCGTAGTTAATGCTTACGTTTCCATGGTCAGCAGTCAAACAGGATATCCTCACCATACATCCAAAACATGGAAGCCATGATTTTCTGCTTCGGATGATCAGAATATCATTAAGGCTCTAGTCATGGACTTAAAAGTCCACATTGTTGCAAGAACTTCAGTGAAATATGAAAAGGGGTTGGAGAGAAAATTTATAATAGTATGGGTTTGAGGGAGAATTGATGATAATATAACTGCTTGCTCACCCTTTTACATTTTAATAAATTCATGAGATGATGGATTAACTATTTTCTTAACACTTAACTTTTTATAATGGTAGCATAGGCAGAAAATAATTGATTCAACTGTAAAACATGTCGATTCAAGTGTAGAATCATTCACCAGATGATTCAAGATGTACTGATGGGTTTTTGTGATACGACTATGACATACTGGGAAGTGTTGCAAAAGCAGAGATGAAATAGTCAGTGCAGTCAGTGTTTAACTGATATGCTGAATAAACCAGATGCTTCAAGTATTGCTGTTTGGTTTTCATAATTCTGTGGGAAAGATGGATTAGTGATTGTGTTTGATGCAACTTCTTTGTTAGCCGTGTTTCATCAAATTCTTGAAAAGGCTAATTAAACTTATGCCTTAAAATTATTGTGACTTACTAATACAAAGTTTTCCAGGTCCTTGTTGGAAATTGGACAGCATGATACTGAAAGTCTTTGTACAATATTTTTGTTTTAACTTTGGAAGTAACATATTTTTTCTTGGATTTTAATTGCAAGGGTGAAGTCAGAGCTGCTGCGTCAAGTGGATGGTATAGAGGAGAATAAGAATTCAACAGTGTTTCTCATGGGTGCCACCAATTGCCCTTGGGATCTTGATCCAGCCTTCCTGAGACGTTTTCAGAGGCGAATTTATGTTCCTCTCCCTGACAGGTATTGGCAGGCTTTACTGGTAATATTTCCATGTTAATAAGTTGAATGTATTTGCTATAAACGATTTCTGAGTCTTTCGTAATATACTTCAGATTTTGACAACTATTGTGAAGAGTTTTATAGATTTGTTTTTTAAAAGAGTTCTACATTCATAGAATTGTAATTTCACTCAATAAATGTAGTAGTAATATTTCTATGTGAGTGATGGGGAAAAATGCAGTTGTGCTATGCCTTAAAAGATCATGGAATTATTCCCAGACTGTTATGTATTTGTGTATTGCAGTCTGCAATATAGAAACATTGCAAGTGACATTAGTTTGTATATTACTATTTCAGTAAGTTATTTTGTAAAATGAGAGTTGTAAATTTAACTTTTACCTCAGGAAACATTTTAATGTAATTTTCAGGCAAATATTCATAGATGCTGAACAATTATAATCCTTTTTCAGGGAGGGACGGCGCACCATAATATCTAAACAGTTTTCTACGGTGCCACTTAAGTTGACAGATTCTGAATGGTTGAACATCTTAGATGCTACTGAAGGCTATTCTGGTGCTGATCTCACACATTTGGCAATGGCTGCAGCTTTTCAGCCTATTAGAGATTTGCAGTCATCTCGTTTCTGGAAGTTCACATATGGTATGTCCCATCTGAAGCCTTTTGAAATGTCCTGGGGTAATTATAAGTCAATTAAAGTTTTATATGCAGTTGTGTATTTGTACCATGACTACTTATTCTCCAAAATTTTCAGACAACAAAATTACTCCCTGCTCCAGTGATACCCTTGGTGCGATGCAGTATCCCCTGAGCAAGCTCCCTGCAGATCAGGTACTGTTATATGTTTTCATTGAATATTCAGTTAGCTTTGATTTTTATTATACATATTTCTTGCAAAATTTGACTCTTGTGGTGCCTATGGCTTACAAGCCATTTGGGATGCAGCCTGCAGCTCAGTTCTTAAGGTCCTCGTGTAAGCATTGCTGCACCTTCCTTACTGACACATCACTGAGCAGTATAGGGTTTTCCCTTTTAATTCTTTTGAACTCAAGCATGGATCTATGTGCACTTGATGTTTAAGTACATTCAGAGTACTTGGAGAGGTTTATGCGGCCTTCTCTGGATATTTCACATGGGTTGGTGTAGCAGTGCTGCCAGTTTATAAATTTTTACACCCATTGTTGTGCTGATCCTGATCCCAAGCTCACACTGGTAATGTTAGAAATTTCTTTGGTTAATTTCTCTTGTAAAGTACAATCGTAGAAGCTTTTTTGTCACTTGTAAGGTGAGCATTTCTAACCATAGTACGTTATAGAGGTACAAAAAGGGGAAAAAAAATTTTGAAGATCCAGGGCTTACTTAAGTGGGGAGCTCAACAAAACACTCCTGCTTCCTACAGCAGATAGAGTGCTAAAGAAGCAGGCTCACGTGGCATGTCACATAGTCACTATTTTAGGTGGGGGGAAAAAGGGCTGTGTCGGTATCATTGGCAGAGGCCCATTTGTGCCAACATCATTTGCAGGAACTGTGTATAGCATTTAAGGGTCTGGGAAAAGCTTATTATAGGGCTGACAGAATGAAATGATGGAAGGGCAGTTCAAATAAATGAGAACGATATATTTCATTGGGATGTGCGGATGACGATAAATGGAGAAACTTCTCCCAGATGTGCTTTGCCATACACATTATAAACCAGAAGAGTGGTTGTTTAGTATATTGTATGTAGAAATTTTTAGTAAAAAAAAAAGTGGTGCTGAAGTATATAGGTATAAAGGTATCACTTTTCAGGAAATTTTGTTGTCATTTAACCTCATCAGTGTATATTGTAATCAATTTAAATCTCAAATTTTCAAAATATAATTTTCAGGTTGTTGCTCGTGATGTACAAATGAAAGACTTTCTGATGGCCATCCAGACAACTCCACGAACAGTTTCCCCCAAGATTATCCAGCAGTATCAAGTATTCTCATCAGCAGTTCACCAGGGGAGTTGTTTAGCCTAAACAATAAAGCTATTCTTTTTTTTCATTTTACAGTTGATACAGTGCTTCATGATTAAGTTCCCAACATAGACGTCTTTGTGCTTTTCTAACATTTGTTTGTTTATTGTTCAAGACTGCAGTTCATATATGTACATGAAAATATGCATTCATGCTTGATCACCATTTCCCGCAATAGCAAGATAGCACCAGGAAACAAACGAAGAAAGAGATGTCCACTCACATATATACACTCTTAATGTACATATACATATTTTTTCCATACATGTTCGCCATTTCCTGCATTAGAGAGGTAGCATTAAGAACAAAGCCATTGAGGGAATATCCTCTAGTACATAAACTCTCACCATTTTCCATTCCCAACACCACACCATCCCACAGGAAATAGCACAAATGCTAAGAGACTGTGAACAAATGTGGACTTTTTAGTCAGTTTTCCTGGTGCTACCTCACTGACGCAGGGGGTGGCGATGCTGTTTCCTATACCACACATTTTGAAAATGTGATAAAAGTAATGGTAATCCAGGAATGGGATGATGTAGTTGCTAACTATAAAGGTCACAATAAGATGAAAGTAACTAATTATAGAGAATGCTACTTTGCTATTTAGTTTAAGCAATTTCTTTATCATAAAAAGGAATTTTTAAGATGTCTTTTAGGGGGTATTAGTCTACTTTGGCTGTGATTGGTGTGATACAATTTTTATTAGTGAATAGTGTAAGTGTCCTGTCTTGAAAATTTTTTCTAGTGCATTTTTATTTTTGAAAACATCCATGTTACACACATGTTAAGTTTACCATGATTACTGCTTTCCTGATTGTGACATACTGTCAGCACATGATTACTTGTTAGTTATTAAGTACTTAATGGCATTAATTTGTCCAAAGCTTTATAAAGTAAAATTTGAGTAACATTAAAGCAAGGACTGAGGCATGAACTAGGATAACAGTTAATTGCAAACTTATTTTAACAGAGCCTTATGTAATGGATTTTCATTTCCCTGATATGAAAAGCAAGTAAAGTGTCTCTCAATGTGTCCCAAGAGAATCTGCAAACTATATTAGGATCACAATCATTGAAAGAAAGTAAAATCATTGGTAATCTTGATTTGACTTCACAGCACTAGAGAAAATTCTCAAAACATTTATTGCTGAAATAAGACAACACTTTTAAACTCTTACTTATATGTGGTTGTCTTTAAATGAGTTTTGTTTTAAGAAGTAAATACATATAAAATCACAGCAAGGTTAAAACACTTGGGTAATGAAAATATCACAATCATTAAACAATTTTCATGATAGTGGCATTACTCACAAGGACATACAACTTTCCAGCCAAAAGTTGATACAAGGATGTAACACATCTGTCAGTTCTCCATGTTCTTAAAGTATTCCTTGAACTTCAAGTAAAAATTAGCAAGATATTTTTTCCCAATAATCATAAAATGTTATTACTTATACAATTAACCATCATTGCAAACCACTCTCGGAATCACAATTCATTCTTTGCAAATTAATACACTATAAAGCTTATTTCATCTTTCAGCTGGAAAATTCTTTTTTCAAGCCTCAGACCTGAAATAAATCAAAATGTTTTAAAAAAAAAAAATTATATGAAACAACATTTTGGTCTGTTTTATAGTCTACTGTCACTAAAGAACAATTATGTAATCTATATAACCATGTGGCTAATGTAGATAGATGACTGTCAATGCAACTGTTTTATCATGAATGCTTCACTTTGACAAAAAAAGAAAAAAAATCAAGCAGGTTGGTACTATATGTTCTTTGGAAGCAACAATAGTCAACAGGAAAGAGGGAATGTTGAATTGAAAATCATTACACTGTAGGTCTTCAGATATGTCAGGAACCTGCAAGTACCAGACCACATCTCAAAAAAATGTACAAGGTAGCAACTGGGCTTCAAGAAGGGGCAAATATAACAATATATTTTTGTGCAAACGTTCAGGATGTTTTCTACCAACCAAAACTTAATCTCATTTGATCGTTTTTCAAATAATATTAGTATATGCAACATAATAATGTTTAAACGTGAAACAATCTGAACCATATTACCTTTACAGAATTCAAATGTAGACTCTAAAGATTTACCAAATATGTATATATGAAAATATAGTACAATATCAAAAATTTTAGTAACCATCTGCAATTTTACTAACAACAATGTTACTGTGTAACATACATGGCATTATTAGTATCTAAAATATAAATCACCCTCAATAACCATTCTGAAAAGCATTTGTATTCAATTTAAACAAAAATAATTTAATATTTGAAACCAACAATTAATTTGTTCCAGAAAAGAAAAGGTAACATAATCCCATCCCCTCCCAAGATATGATCACAATAAATTACCTAGGCGTTTGAAAATATTCATAGATACATCAATATAATACTTTTGGAAAATCTATTTCTATAATTTAAATTAATTATTTTCAAGAAGTAATACAATAGGATTCACACTTTTCACAACAATGGCACATTTTCCTCTTTACATTCACCCATCAGTCATAAAACATAGACTCGTTTACAACACATCAAGAGCATGTCAAAATAATCATAAATGATTAATTCACAAATTTTACTCCTTGTGTTCACAAAGAATCGTGCCTGACGCTGAAAAAAGTAACTTCATTCCTGATTAAGCCATCGCACCAAATACTGGGTTGTGTCTGCAGATGCTCGGCCCCTTCTCCTCATATTCTGCTTTCGTGTGGCATACCTGGTAGAAGTCGGGCTGCAAAGAAATGAAACGGTTTATGTAGAACATTTAATAACAACTATCCTTCTCAACAAAAGAGAAACATTATTTATATTTTAGATAAAAAAAAATCTGGGCAAGTAACATGAGTAAATAAGGATCATGAATAACCAAGATATTTACGTTGGATTACCTTGCACAATAGTGTCCATGAATTTCAGAGAATACAAAAATGTTTTGGAAAGGGATATATAGTGTGAAAAGAGTCTATAGTGTTATTTTAAGCCTTGTTATTCCCACACTTCTGATGAGCAAATCAATGGTAAATGAAAGGGAACAATACAGATATTAGAAGTCTATGTTTCATTAAAAAAAAAGTTTCTAAACCCTGTGATTAGTGACATAAGTTAATGAGATACTTACGGTTGATGCAAGCATAGAGCCACCAAACCAGACAGCATACCGCTGCATCTTATGAGCTATGACATTCACATCAATGGGTTTTGGCTGAAAGTTAAGAAATTGAAAGAGACAAACTATAAATCCATAATTTTACTTGTTTCCTTACACGCTACTTCTTTTAACATTTTAAGATAATTCAAATGCCAGTATTTCCAACTTTAGTAAATATGCAGACAATTTTCACAATCCTAATTCAATACTACCACCTACCTTAGTATAACATATACTGAGCTGCTCATTGATGCAATGGCTCGTCAACTTTCCTTTGCAAGCAGCAACCAGGATCCTCAAACATGAGGAACCCACCATACAGAACATTTTTTTCATAATCCTATTTCATTACCAAAACCTACCTTAATACGACCACCACTGAGCTGCTCAGTGATACGCAGTCTTGCATCAACAATTCGCTTTACGTCTCTCTGCAGGCGGCGATCGAAGTCCTTAAACATAGTAGACCCACCAGACAAAACAATATTCTTATACAGAGGACGACGTACGTCAATAGGACAATTCTGGATCACATTATCTACAACGTCACTGATTGGAGTGGTGAAGTCTGGGTTTGCAAACTGAAAGAATATTAAGCAAAAAGCAAATAAGCAAAACACCCTCATAAATAATAATTCTGAGGTTTTACTATGTTTACCAAGTTCATATCACCATTACTTATAAAAAAGATGGGCAGCAACTTACAGTTTTACCCTGGTCACAGCTAAACGACAATTCAATACTAAATGGATAAAAATGACGTAAATATAAAAATCTGACAATGTCAAAGATTAATCAAAGTTTGATAATCATCATGAATGCAGAACACTAAAGGAATTTTTTCATAGAAACTATATATGGAAAGTAAGAATCATATGTTCATATAAACATAATTTTCGAACAGAATGCAGGTTTTACTGTGCACATCCACAAACATATTAAATGCCAACATCATACCTCAGGGTGGAAGAAGATTTCTGGTCCAAGAAAACGTTCATAGCCCACATCAATAGTAAAGGTTTGGTTGTTGATGGGGTTCTTTCCCTCATATTTCTTGATCCATTTTGACTGGTCACTGTCATACTTGTTAAACTCTTTAGCAATATCAGGGCAGATATAGCTGAATTTCTCTGAAATAAACATGTCATACAAACTTATGGCTAAAACTAGAATGGTGATAACTTATTTGTTTTTGTTCTCACTTGTTCACCCATTCCTACATTAGCAAGGTATTATCAGGAACAGATGAAGAAATGGACTCATTTGCACACATCCACTCTTGGCTGTAATGTGTAATGCACTGAAACCATAGCCCCCTTTCCGCAGCCAGGCCTCCACATAACTTTGAGAATATGAAAGAGAAAACAAAAATATTCACACAAAACAAATACGCACACATATACCTATGAGATATTTATTAATTTATTCATTAATGCCCTAGCCCTTTTCTAAGGAAATGGCCTAACGGGGACTGTCACCTGGGTATCCTATAAGTTAGTAATAACATTTCACCGAGTCAGCTCTACTGTGGGTATCAAGTTCCTCTCCCTGGTCTTCGTTGATGTTTCTTCTTTCTGCCTCATACACAGGTCACTGGCATTCAGTCCACAAACAATTTCTACTGTTTACACATATGTAACTCATAACTTTATTCTTCACTATATTTTCCTGTAGCCCTGGATAATGACATCTTGTAAAGGTAAAAGTTCAAGAGATGGGGACCCAATCCTAATGCAAAATTCAATATACTGGTAATTATTTATACTAGGATGGTTAAAGAAGATAAATAAGATGAATTAGTGACAATGACAAACCTAGTTCACTTCAGTCAATCTCCCAGTAACCCTCATTCCACTCCAAAAGTAGCCCCTCAACAATGCCTTTTTCTGAAAGTTTTAATCACATAATAACAAGCATAAAACTCACCATATAACACACAAATAGTAATCACACAGCAATGTTCCTAGTTTAGCTTACTTCTAATCTAGTCATTCATTCTCCTGTTTGGGAATAATCAATAAGAGGGTACCTAGCCTAAACACACTATGTTTAATAAGACTTGTACATCCAAGGTCATGAGGTGCAAGTTCTACAAATCTACCACAAAAATGCATTATGTTAAAATGCAAGATCACATCATCTATGCTACTCAAAAAAATCTTAGATGTCCTTATTGTCAGAGTAAACTTTCAGCCCGTGACACATCCATTCCCTCCTAAAACTTTACTTCCTTGCTTTCACCAGCAACCAAAGCTGTCAACCAAAAATCATATACAAAAGTCAACATGGATACGTAAAGGATTTGTTAGTTAACATTTGGTAATACAATATTCATTCATAAACCTATAATACACACTGAGAAAGGCAAATCCACAATTCAGCAAGAATTCTGTAACTAATAAAGTATCTAAATCATTCAAATCAATGGTTGGAAAGTAGATTTAAGACTGAAACACCAAGAACTACAAAAATACTTACCTTTAACAGCCTTGGCTGTCTCCATACTCAATCGTGGTGGAATGTTAGGTTCCCGCTCCCTCAACAAGCTCTGTACAAAGTACGTGATGTCTCGGCCAGCAATGGGGATGTGCTTGATGCAGCTTCCAATTACATAACCATCAGCCTTCAAGTGGACAGTACACTGGTGTCAGTTTCATGAAATATATGGAACATAAATGCAGCAATCCCTAATAATACACACATCAGTCCCTTAAAAGAAAGATCACAACCTACATACCTTCTATGTGACATAAAGGTGACAAAAAGGGAGGTAGAGAGAGGCTGGATATTCTCTTCCAGTATTATCTCTTTCTAAGGAAAGGAAGATCAGTAGCATGCTAAACCTCATAACCTTACTCTTATTCAAAATAATCCTCAACTTCCTCCTTTCACACACATTCTCATACAAAGACATCAGTTTCTGCAGTTCCCTATTCAAGCCTACCACTAAAACTGTGTCGTCTGCTTGAGCAACCCGACAAACCTCCTAAGTCCCCTCCACCCCCAGAACTCACATAGACCCACTCCTCGCTCGAATTCTCACATTTATTACCCTCATCACCTCAACTATTAAGATTACCTGTTATAACATCACAAATCCTTGAAACAAAGCCAACTTCACTTGGACACAGCTTCTGGTAGCTTTTCACCCATAATACACATTTATGGAACCTTCCACAAGGAACTCCGTCAACCCTACCATATGCTTTCTTGTGATCCATTACTGCTGTGTACAAATTTCTTTCAAAAGTACTTCACATCTCTTCCATTCCTGAAGCCAAATTTCTTGTTGTCAAAGAATTTCTCACTCCAAAGGAGTCCATCCTCTCCCTACCACTGATTGTAAAGCAGCCTTGAAGCTACAGGAACCCCTAGAGAGAGATCATGTTATAAAATTACGGTAATAATGATATATTCTGTCTGAAAATTCTAATAATGCCTTACAGACTTCAGTTCACGGGAAAACCACTTAACAGTTCTAACCACAAAATTTTCTTTGGCTTCCCCAATTCAGTAAGAAAGTAACTTAGTCTGCACTCTGTGGTAAGCAGAGCTTACCATTCTATTTTGACCATGAAATTGAACTTCAAACACTACACTGATGTTCAATAATTTTGCCAGAAAATTTATGGAATTACATAGGAAAACAAATGTCCAAACTTGATCATCCCACCAAAGCACGTCCATATATTGTCAAAGTACTTTCTGAATGGTTCAAAACCCTTTTCCCGACTGTGTATTTTGTCAACACTAACCACTGGTATGACGTGAGTAACACCATCCCCAGAGTCAATCACAGTTCCAGTCAAAGAACGCTCTGTAGCCTGTCTGGATGCCCAAGATGCAGCTAATGAGAGTACTGCTTGTACAGCAATGTACAAGCCTGGTACATTGAAAGACTCAAACATGATTTCTGGAAATAAGAAACGAATTTTAATTACAAAAGAGGATAAAATCAAACTGATACTTACAATGGAAATGAGGTTCAGCCTATAATCTTTCACAACACAATTAGATTTTTCTTTGAGGGGAGTTGCCTCAAAATAACTAATTATCTGCTGAACACGGAAAGTCCTTCTGGAAGTTTCTTATATTTTTTGAACAAGTTCATTTTGAAGTATACCTATATGACACCTGAAACACCTTGAAATCACGTAAAAGCACAAAAACTGTGGTCCTTGAAAGAATACATTATTCACCGAGATTTTTCTGAAAATCGATTTCCATTACACCTTACCAAAATTGTTACCAATTATGAAATATAACATCTTTGGTACTCCACAAAAAGTAAATGCAAATATCTCTTAACAAAGAAATAACATATCTCCACATTGATGAAATATTTCACAGTGAAAGGAAAAGCTTTTTGAAATGCATGGGCAAATCTGAATGTGTGTGTGAATACATATAAAGAAGAAAGATATGGAACACATATTCAAGGTGAAGAGATTAGGTAAACATGAGTGTAAGACCCTCTCCCCATAGCAAAAATAGTAATCACACATTGAAGCAAATGAACAGGCTAGACAGATATCAAGAGTGACACACTCATTTACAAATACTGACATCTTTTGTTAATAATTCATCCATTTAAAGTGCTCTAAGCAGCTTGAGTCGAGGTAGGGGGGGTTTTGAGCATCCATAAAAGTTAAGGGAGGTACATGATAAGATTAAAAGCAACATGAAATGTCAAGATAAACTAGTATACCTGTCAAAGTTATAAGTATCAAACAGAATCCTTTGTGATAAGGAAAATTAACTTGGATTATAAACAGACTCTATATTCACTAAAGTCCTTATACAGATATGCTTTTATAAAAACAAATGTACTTAAATCACTGTCTATCAGTTCATCTATATCTCTGAGACCTATTCCAACTGGAACTCCCTCAAAGGGGTGGCCACAGCAACAGTCTCCATACCTAAAGAACTCCAGTGCCACTTCTTAGCCTTTAATGCCTCACTCTTAGCAGGCCAATGGCAGATGGCAAGTCTAGTGTAGTATTTCCTGACACTCCTATTTCTAATGTTCCTAATGACTACTACTCACTAATGCTCCAACCTACTACATCTACCTTATAATCCTGCATACATGTTCCAAACTACCACTTTCTACTACTCCTACCATTTTGCCAAAAGGCATGGCTCACACTTAGCATTTAAATCACACAACACGCATTTTTTAGCACCAACCAGCTGTGTATTCGCGATTCTCTGGTGTGTTTAGTGGAGGTTCTGTCAGCAAGAAGTAATGATCCTCTGGTTCAGCTCGGAGATACTTGAATATACACTGCTCCATGAACTTCTCCATCAGATCCCAGTCCTCAACAATCCCATGTCTTACAGGATACTGTCATGAAAAAAATTAAAACATTGCACACTTTATAATATGTACACAATTATACTAGTATTTTGCATGTTAAACTAATCTATCTTAACCATGAAATCCATGAAGGAAGCCAATGAAACAACAGGAGGCTCATCAACAATTACAGTATGTTTTGTTACTGGATCTGACTACCATTATATAAGTGTTTATAAAAGATGGGTAAATATTATGTACAAGATCATCTATTAAGAATTTTCAACAGTTCCTTCCCTACACAGAGACAGCATCAGCTTCTAAAAAGTGAAAGGTCTAACTGGAGCAAAAGCCTGTGATTCAAAACAAGAAAATCAGAAATCACAAAGTTGGATCTCTTCTAGAGTCATCTTTTCACCTTCCTTACTGACTTACTCCCTCAACAAAGGGTTACAAAATGAACTCAACAGATAATGACTTCAATTAAATCCAATCAAATATATAAACATGTGGAAACATACATGAATTATGAATCATTTTCTTTTTTCCATGTTCACAAACAAAATTTTAAAGCTAAATAATGTATCAAATAGCTCATCATTTATCATAATTTGTTCTCAATATAATATATATAAAAGGATGCCTCACCTTGACAGCATACCCAGTAGCATCCATTGCCTCATCACCAATAAAGAAGTCTAGATCTTCAACCCCTTTGCATAATCGACGCTGTGACTGTTCTCCGACTTTGGCTGCTTCCTTAATTGCAACCGCGGACGGGATGATCATCTGGGGCTCATGATTTCCAGCAAACCCTAGTTTAGTGTACCTAAGACATAAATCATCACAATGAAAAACTTTATACTACAAACTGTGTGAATGACAGCATCAAAGTTAGTGAATATGCTATGAGAAAGTATACAAAACGAAAAATTTCTAGAAGCATTGTGTCAGGGGCTCGTGTCTGTTAATCTTACCACATGAAGAATATCGGAAACCTTTGTTTCTTAGGCTCATAAACTCAAAAAAAAACAGTCCAGTGCATTCAAGACTGATGTCAACTAGGAGCATGGTATTCCAGAATTGGCCCTCTCTATTTACTGTGTGCTGTTATAGCCAATGCCACCACTGGACTTAAGTTCTGGTTTTGCTAATGCCCAGCAGTAAAGCTGTATATTTTTCTCAGGAACACATAATAATTTCACAAATTCTACTTTTATAATGGCAGAAAAAAAGTGCTCAAGTAATAGCACTGAGTGTGGTGGTAAGAAGAGGAAGCACACTGTGCTTATCATTATAAAGTGATAACCTCTCCACCTTTGTCTACATAATACTTTTTGGGATATGAAAAAATAAAGGTTTTAAGGCATGGACTATACATTAATTTCAGTAAATGTTTCATATACCATAACACCAATATACATTTTTACATATATTACAAAGAACATTTAGAGCCTATGTTGGGTATAAAACACACTCTATTAAGGTTGTAATATGCTCCGACTACAATCCTGGGATCATATCTACAACCTATAAACATCCAAAATCTACAAATTACTGTCCCAAGAAATATGTATTTTCAATACTCTACCACTAGTAAATGTAATGAACAAAAAGCAAAAGTAAACCAGTGATTTTTCTAGATAGGCTATCTATGTCTCTGATGCCCATTTCCTTCGGAAACTCCCCCAAGGGATTGGACATGGCAAAAGAGTGTCCATAACTGAGACTCCAGTGCTGCTTCTTAGCCTCTAGCACTTCATCCTCAACAGGCCACTGGCAGAAGGCAACATTAGTGGAGTGTTTCCAAAGGCTCCTATCGAATATTCATATTGACTACTACTACTTAATGTGTCTACCTAATGATTTAACCTATTACTTCTACCTAATGTTCCTAATTACTACTATCTACTGCCCTAACATTTGCAAAAAGGCTGGGCTAGCACAAAATGCTCACTGAAGGAAAATCTGTAGTTACAAAGAATGAGTTGTGAGAGTCAAGTGTTATCAAATGTTACATGTGATAAGGAGAGATTGTATGTTTGCGGACAGAATGCTAGTAGTCCATGTTTGGGCGAGGCAAAAAGAAAAGGGGGATACCTGGGTCAAAGGAGTCTAACTTGACAACCACGGAAGTGCTGGCTCACAAAGCAGCTGTTACAACTAACCCTCCCGATACCCAAGCAGGTAGTACCCGTAATATACCTTCTGGGTCAGTGGCTGCCTACCATAGGGTGTATGGAATACAATTCAACCCAAAACTTGTCAAAGTGTAAAGTAAATCAAACTAAGAGGTATACTTTCTTTTCAAGACCCCAGGATTCTTAAAAATCTGAAAAGCTTCCTATAGAGAGCACCAGACCAGCCACATTGCATAAGGCAAATGACAGCCTGTGACAATAAAAATATAATCAACCCCTTAAATAGCTCCCATCATCAAGTAATAATTCTCTGGAGAATAGCTCCCATAGTCATAACTTGATTACCTTTAACCCACAACAACACATCAACAGGGTTTAATTATAATAAACATATTAATTTCAGTATCACATCCTATTTTATTGGCATCAGTAGAACTGCTTGTAATTCTATGTGCACTGATATCTTTGTCTGGACATCAATTTACTTCATTCGGGTTCATGGTGGCTTTACCAGAGCATACACCAGTGTATCTTCAATAAGAGTAAATGTGTAGTTAATGGTCACAACCTTAATCACTATCATTATCAATTTTGTTTCACAGTGATAGTGTACTGTCTTTTATTTAAAATGAGACTTACGGGAGTATTACAGGTATCATCGTTCTTTAATATGAAATGCTGTTTGTCGATAGTGGGGAGGGTGACGAATGTTACAGGGGAAAAATTTTGGTGTTAATTAATGAATAGCATGTGAAACACTTATGAAAACCAACAGAACCTAAGTAAACATCACACGACAACATCTCTTCGTAGCTGACATCTATTGTAGTATTCAGTATCAAAGACAAAATATACAAACATTAATGGTGTCTCTTGTAAAACATCAGTAAATTGTTGGATGTTAACGGCCAGGAAACGAAAACCATTGGCAACACAAGCTTAACTGTCTATATAAGCTTAACCCTCATTATTTTTTTTGGCATATTTAAGTGATCATGTTCTATAGTGCCTGGGAAAATATAATAACAGTTGCAGAACATGATTTAGAACATTCTGTTTTACTGAACATGTGACAATCTGGGCAAATGTGGTCATTATTTACTTGTAAAAGCAGGAAATACCCTTGTAAAATAATCTGTAAACATAACTATGGGGTCGGTGGCCACTGTAAACATAACTATGGGGTCCATAGCCACTGTCTACACCTTCCTGGATATCCTCCAACGAACTGACTTAATTACACAAACATACATCACAACCATTGCAAACTACCGGAAACTGGTGACGAAAGACTATCCTTAACTGGACGTGATTAAGCTGAATGCTTATCGTCTCACAAACAGGAGGTAATTCACGACACATTTCCAGCCATAAATTGGAAGTCTTGAGCACAACAAACACTTGGAGATGCAGATGGAAGCCATTACTTACCCGGTGCCGACATCCACGATGCAAGGGGGTAACCGGCCTGTCATTTTTTAGAGATATTAACGAGCAGCTGATCTGCCGCAACCAGCCTGAGAGGTGTTATCACTGGGTGTAAACACTTCCGCCGGCGTCAAGAGGATTCGTCATAAGAGAACGACACTCGTCGCCCATTGGATCTCTCGCTCATGACGTCACGCCTAACTGGAACGCTGGTTGGTCGCCTCGCCCGTGGCGTCACGCCCAGCGACAACTGAAAATAAGGGCGTGTTTCACCCCATGCCTTTAAGGTTTCAAAAATTTCAGGGAGCATGCATGACGTATTTTGATGAATATGAGGGTTCACGTTTCACTATAACCCATTAGACATGAGTTAAGGATGCTCATGAGTGATTTTTCAGACTGTATTTGTCCGTTTTACACCCATGGTATGTGAAGTGTAAAGTTTCAGACAACCAAGATTAATATAAAATTCTATGGATCTGCCAGAGTCAATTGGTTTAAATCACTCACGGAAGAAAACTTGGTTCGATGGAGAGCACCTGGAAAATATGATACTTTTACCCCACCAGATAGAGAGAGAGAGAGAGAGAGAGAGAGAGAGAGAGAGAGAGAGAGAGAGAGAGAGAGAGAGAGAGAGAGAGGTGTACTTCCATTATCAGTTCTTATCGATCAGTCGAGTCATCTCTTTACATAGATTACAAGCGGCAGAACAGGGGGGAAAAGGGACAGGGGACATTAGCCCAAATGTTTCATCTAAAACACTTTTCAGTGACTTTAAAATACGTGAAAAATAATTACTGTATTGTTACCAAGATAGGTAAAGCACTAATTAACACTAAATGCCGTTATCTTCTGAACTGTTTCTAACATACCTTTTTTTAAATCTAATTTCAGGGCTTTGAGTACATTTGAAGAATGAAAGACAAATGCATAATACTGAAGGACTGGAAGGCTAGGGTTATGGATGGATTGGGTAAATGAGAGAGAGGGACAGCAGTTATAAACAATCTTAGTGTTCATTTATATCACTTAGGCTCTAGAACATAAAACTTAATGGCTGAATTTACAGTGTGTTTACTTGTTATGAAAGTAGCTGAAACGCACTTCGACGAAATGTTTCTAATGATCCTGGATTAATTACTCCTTAGACTATACTTAAGGTGAAATGTGGGTTGGTAAATTAGTAGACTTATTCTTATAGTGAGATATAGCATGATAAGTCAATAGAGTTCTTGAGATATCATTAAAGGCTACCAATTTTTCCCGTTCCTTTTGCTTAGATATTGCCTAACTCTTAGTCTCCATCCCCCTCTCAAAGATGCACCGTCTCTCTCTCTCTCTCTCTCTCTCTCTCTCTCTGTACACACACACACACACACACACACACACACACACACACACACACATATATATATATATATATATATATATATATATATATATATATATATATATATATATATATATATATATATATGTTCTTTTATTTTTCAAAAGCACAAACCTAAGTTATTCAAATTTACTCATTATTCATACATACCCATTCCAGTTATATAAACATTTCATCAAAACACATCTTACTACATCATTATTTCTAAACAATAATTAGTGATATTCTATTAATAAGCATATCACATTATAGATTCTTCTATATACATGTAGACCAAACTAACAGCATTCTACTTATATACTTTGACATATAATGGGCATGTGTACGATAATTTATATTTTACTCATCTCATCCTGAATAAATGTAACAAACTTGAGGAAATACAAATATATCAATAACATTCTCTTGTGAAAAGGATATTATTTGAGTGATAATATTTACCCCTGAGTCTTAAGTAATGGAGATAGAGATGTATTTGTGAGCAAACGATCGAAGTGGTCGTAGGCACGACGCCGGAGCGAAAATGTAAACATTAAATGTGACAGACGCTTCAAAACATTGAATTGGTGCTACAGTCTTGGTATTATTATCGTGTTCGATTTCTAATCCCTGTATTTGCTATACGATTGGTGTAACACTTTGTATAGTGTGTGAGGAATGCTGATTTATCTTTTCATGGTATACACTGTAATACAAGAAGAGGTTGAGGAACAGACGTATGAATATGGTGGGGGAGGTGAAACAATAGAAATGCAAAGGGTTAAGGTTGTAAGAGCTGGCTGAGGGAGACTAAGGTTGTGTGGTGGTTTGGGACAGGCCAATACTGGTTTCTTACTTGTCTTGGTTCTGAAGTACGGGGCACGTTTGCCGTAGGGTTAAAGGTCGTACAAATTCAATCCTCCGTCGTCTCCAGCTGGGGACGGTAGTTTGCCTAGAATTGCTCCGTATGGCAGTTAGCATCCATTATTGACTGATGGTAGTCTGAAATGGTAACATGTTATTAAGAGGTTACAATAACAGATGTGGAACATGATATAGAGCATTAGATTTCATTGAACGACACTAAATAAAGTATAAGGAATTATATATATATATATATATATATATATATATATATATATATATATATATATATATATATATAAGCTAACGCTAAACTATTATTTTGTTTTGACAGGCAAGATGTTGTTTCTTTGGAGAAGGAAAGTTCAACAACTAATACAGAGACTTTATAACTTACCTCAAAAAACATGGTAAGACAGTAAGCTCCATAATGTCGAGTTTTTATACTTGAGGTTGAGTGTATATTTTCCTCTTTTCCTATGATGTTTTGATAAAACTATTCTAGAAATTTATAATATGAATTTGAAATTATAATTTCAACTTCAAGTTTCATACCTCACTTTGATGTATTGTTAGCTACATGATAAAATTTGCTGTGTTTGCACCGAATTCTCTATCTTTGAACTTGTAGAAATATCATGATACTATGTACCATAATTGTAGGAAATAAGATATTTAAGGATAAACCAGCATCTGGGTTTCAAGGCTATTGATCCAACACATCAACTGACATTAATGAGCTATAAGACAGTTTAAGGAGAGTGAGTTCATATACTGCTAATTAGTGCTATACTGTAATATAATATTTATGAAATATTTTTCCTGTCTAATAGTTATTAGTAACATATTCATGATCTTGTGTGCATTGTTAATGAGACACTTTCATTTCAGATGTGGTGATACATAAGAACTGACGCACTTGAACAATAGCTTGCTTGTCCTTTTCATGAATTTACAGTAATAGTTAAAGTAGTATATCTCAGATCTCCTGAATTGATTTAAGGTTTTAATGTTCCAGGAAATGGATTCAATGGAAGTATTACCTCTTCATTCTTACAATGAAAGCAATACTCTACAATGAGTTTGTGAATATGGGGTACTCTATGGAGGTGCTGATGGAACCAATGGTATGGATTGTGGACCATTTCACAAAAGTCCTTGGTCCTGTAAGTATTAATGATAGTATTAAGAAATAAAAAAAATTCAGTATATTAAACAATCATTTTCTATTTTACTTTTCTCAGACTTCTTCAGATATTAAATCTATATTAAATCTACTTCCATATTTTCAAAAATGAAACTAAGATACAATAATATTGAATTAAACTTTCTTTTCTTTTCCCCACATTTGTTGGTACCTGTTTTCCTTCAAACAGATACAGTGAAAAAGAGTGAGTCATCATTCAGCAAATTAATGTAGTATGATTTAGTATTAATTTGTATATATAGTGCAGACATATTGAAGAAATATATCCTTTTCAAGAGTAATTATCATTGCCTTTCAAAGTCTTGATGTCCAAATTTGGAGATATTTTTAAATGAGTAATTTCTTATTCTAATGGCTTAATTTTAATCATGATTTAGTTATGTGATATTAAATATGATGATGAGTACATTACTATAACAATAATATTACCCTTTGATGTGATTAAGCACCTTACATTTAAATGTTTTATATCTCCCATATCATGGTTAACTGAAAATTCAGGAATATATATTTGTAGATTTTTCTCAAGTTTCCTCTTGTATAAGTTCCATGAAACTTGAACATTAAGGTTCGTTGTAAAATGTACATATGATGTAAAAAGTTTATAAGTGAGCATGCAACTGACTAGCTAATCTACTGCATGTACATAAACTTGGGTTAGTGTTATGACTATCAGATAGCACCTTGCTTTTCACATGCCCAAAAAGGGATTTACTTTATTTCTTTATTTAATGAGGATGTCTTTTAGGCTATGTAGAAAAGTATTGCAGCCTTTGAATTGTATATTTTTTCACAATCTTTTGGATTCTATGAAAGCTTTTCATATAGTTAGTTTTATTGTGTAATATAGCAATGATAAAGCCAACGGGAAGTGCTGCTTGGTTACAACTCTCTTCTAATAATTTGGCTTTCCCTCATAGTGGTTAAGAGGGCTTATTACCTATCAGTCAGATTACCCAAAGTTTTCACTAACAAGGCTGTTCAAAACTCTAAGCAACCCTGAACTCTCAGTGATGGGTTAAAGGAAAATGACTGACATAAATGGAAATTTTCCCAATATGATTGCTAATAATTTTTTTTAATTTTAGATTTAGGACTGCTAATCATATTGTTTGGCATTTTAAAATTCAGTGTAGAGCATTTTTTGCTAGCCTCAACTAACTACAGTGAAACCTTGCTAAGTTTACATAATGTAAGGTACAAGTCTGTTGAATTAGCCAAAAAAGTAAATTATATGGAACCTGCCTTAAAAAAGAAAAATATGTATTGAGAAATATTTGAAAAAATCATTGAAGCATGCCCTAAATATGTGTACTGTATAGTAATGGCAAACAGTGAGTAACACGTGTCTTCCATTGCTGCAAAAATACCTCACTTATAATTACCATATACTTTATCTACATACAGGTAGGTAAGGCTGCATGACTTGCTGGTTGCACAGTTATTTGATCAGTAGATTTGCCCATTTCAGATGAAAATGTTCAAAAGTTTGTGTATGAATTGGCTGAGAATCAACTTGACAAGGCCTGAGTTGGTGATGGCTTCACTGTACTTGTAGGCATACATCTCCACATTGGTATGCTCAGATATTGAAAGACTAATACTCTAAAACTATTTTTTCTCTCAGTAGAATCCATGTGTTTCTGATCTGGTAATCATGAGTAATACATGATACATTATTTCCCACTATAGAGTGACCTGTATAGAATCCTTTCTGAGTATCTCAGTCCCTCTTGCACAGTCTGTTTCAGAGAAACTTTTTTTTGTCTATGTCCATTTTCTTTTAACTTAAACCATTCTTTCATAATGTAATCTCTGTCCCTATTTCCCAGATAGAAAAATAATGACAGGGTATGATATATTGTAGCACCTGTATTGCTTCTTAAAGGTATTGATGTACTCATAATTTTTTCAGATTCTTGTTGGAGGAGTAGTAACACTAACTAGCTCAGTTGTTGCTATTGTATATATCATCGGTCTACCTTACTACTGGCAGAAATCACCAGTACTTACCTGTTTTCTTATTGTGTTAGGACACTGGATACTAATAAATGTCACCTTCCACTTCATAATGGCAGCTATAACAGATCCGGGTACCCCTCCAGAGGTGAGTTTTTTATGTTGCATCCAGAAATGTAAAAAAATGAGTTATTAAAATATTCTCTTTTCCTCTGCATGGATGACTTGTCCTTCCCAAGGATGCTGTGAAATTCACCTTCTTGGGTACCCTGAGCCACCCTGAATTACAGATGATTTCTGAAAAGGCTCTAAAATCTTGATATTTCCTTCAAAGCACATCAGTTCATCCAAACTCCTTATTCTCTCTTACTTAGAAGTCCTGCTGGCCAGCGTTATAGCAGATGTGCCAAGCAAACTCTTGGTGACATTTAAGGTTCTTCTACGATATCAATATTCCCTTTCCAGTTCAGGACCAGCTGTATGTTTAGGTGAAAAGTATATATCCATGAATCTTTAGCTGAAACAGGGTCCCATATGATATGATAAGTATTACAAGTGCAGTCTTGGATATGGTTACTGTTGAAGTTGTGAAAAATTTTTGAGAGATTATCTGTCTTCTTGCTTTTGTGATCTTCAACATCCATATTGGTTTTTGTATTAGAGAATCAAGGTCATAAATCCTAAGTTTGGTTCATATTATTCATGATTCAGTTTACATCCTGATGTGAGTGATAGGATTACAGTGTGCTTTGTCTTAGGCATGATATTTAGAATATGCATCTGTCACGGGAATTAGTCATTGCAAAAAAATTATAATGATGCAACTTTGATGGCTTCCTGTAAATAGATTGTTAGTATGATCAGTAAATCAAAACCCGAAATAAGTTACAAGTAAGTTACGAGTAAGCCCAGAGGGAGCCTTGGATAAATGTTTATGTTTAGACTACTGCCTCAATGATGCTTATTCCAGTATTCTAGGGGAATTCTGGGTGTCTTTCAAGGGATGTAGAGGATGTGTTGCATTTAGGTCTGTGGAACTATTCTAGTAATGATGAAAGCCTTCATGGTAGAGATGGCCTCTGTATGAACTGAAGAGGTAGTCTGGCATGTCATAGACTGAGATGGAAATAGAACAGGACAGCTAAGGCAGAAGAAAGCTGAAGTGGTGACCTCACGACCTTACAAACAAACTCAAGAGGCATAATGTAAAAATGAAATGAACTATTATTATATGTTCTTACCATAAGTCAGATATAAAGCGTTCACTAAAAAACCATTTGCTCAAGACAGGAGGAGGTTTCTTGATTCATGTCACTATTAGTTGCAGTACAGTTAAAGTAGTCAGGCTAGAAGTCAATCCTTACTAGTTTCTGTACACTGACATAACTGAAAGAAACAGAAATAAGCTATATTTTGGTGTTATGCATATCTCCAAAGCAAAAGAAACAACCTAACATACCTCTATACAGTGAAAGGAAAGTCCAGTAATTGTAAATAAGGAAATTGTAGAATGGAATAGAATGGAATGAAATAGGTAGAATGGAATATCTTTACCCTTTCACTGCAGTGGTCCTGATATCCACTGTAGAGTAGGCTCTGGGTGCAGGGGATTCTTAAATATTCTAGAAAATATCTCCATAAAAAATGATATACTGGTTGATATACAACTCAACCTGGTGAAAAATTTATTTTGTGGTACTCATCCTTAAAGTCATGCTGCTCATCTGTCAGGCATGAGGGGTACTAGATGTATTGTCAGGCATATTCAACATGAAGTGTGGTATTTTTGGATGTGTTTTTGTCTTAAACAAATACAGTTACAAAGGGTTTTCAATGCTCTAAGAAGAGGCTTGATGCAAGGGTTGAATTGTCCCCTGGCTTGCATGGTGCTTTCTATATAATTATTGCATTGCTACTTGTCACAAAAGAGCATCAACTGCAGAACCAAGTGTCTTTTTCACTGAGCTCCGGTACTGTCGCAACTGACAGTTATGGGAATGTCAGACATTAGTGTAATATGGAAAGTTTTACTAATTCAGATACAGTGATTTTATATACAACATTCTCTTTAAACTGTGGTTTTAATTTACAGGGAATATTAATCAGTGAGGCAGTAAGTGTTTGCAAGAAGTGTATAGCACCAAAGTCACCACGCACACACCACTGTTCTGTGTGTAACCGATGCATTCTCAAGATGGATCACCACTGCCGTATCCTTTTATAGCTTTTAATTTACAAAGACAATAATGTGAATACTCATACCCTCACCTCTTTATTTTAATACTCAAGAGTTTATTATTGCACCCTGGGTCAGTTTAATTTTTGAAAATAAATTGCATGTTTTTGTCAAAAAAAAATCTTTGTTCCAAAACTGGAAAACAAAGATAATGTATGTAATGACAGGTAACAAATAATCAGGAGATTACTTCAAGGTTTAAATGACTAAACTAATTTATGGAATAGTGCCAATGATGGAATTTATGGGAAAAGCTAAGCCCTTGAAAAAATTGGCTGGAGTCTGGTGTTAGGTAGTGTTGCTTGTCAGTTTACACTTCTCTGACCTAGCTAGTTGTCTTTTCTCTCTGCCTCACCCACAGGTGAACTTATGGCATTCTGTTCACAAACATACAATCTCTCCTTGTCACACATAATACTTGACAACATTTAACTCACACAACTCATTCCTTCCAACACTTATGATTTTCCTGTGGGGTAGTGAGCACTATGCGCTAGCCCTACCTTTTGGCAAAGTGGTAGGAACAGTAGATAGAAGTAGTTGGTAAGAACATTAGGAAGTTACAGCACTTTCAGCTCATTTGTTAAACTTAGAAAACAATATACACAGGATTTCCTTAACTCATTAATTAAGCCTGGCTCAATAATTGTGTGGGACACTTCAATCATCGGTACTTCTATATGTACATGGTTTACATGACACTAGGGACAGTTTTTATAATGACATTGGGTTTTGAAATAGCTTACAAAGAAATATGGCTTGGAGGAGAGATGGGTGGAGGATTAAGTGATGCCCTGGATTATGTAATAGAAGACAACAATTCACGTCAGGAGGAGGAGCTTGAGGGCTATCCAGTTAGAGTTAACGGCACCCACATGATGCCTGTGGTAAGTTTTTTCTTTTTTGCATTTTCCAGTGAATTTGTGTAAAGATGTCATTAATAGATATTCAAGGAACTTACTGCCATTGATATTATGGTAATCACTTTAACCATCATATCAAGGCTACCAGTGTGTACATTTCCAACATGGAAGCTTATCAAATACTAGTATGTTTAAATGAAATGAGTGCACACACCCATAAATTACTTTAGGTAATTTTGTAACATTTCAGTTAAAATCATTACTGTTAGATGTCAAAGCATAATGATGGAATTTGGTATTGAGATGGGGGCACACTGGATTACAAGGTTTGATAATTACCATGATGAATACGTATCACCATCTTTTCTTTGGCCTCATTTTAACATTATTTGCTCATGAAGATTGTGTTCTAACCAGAAATGAATTATCTTAAACTTCTCAAATTCATAAAAGAAAAACTTTGAATTTAAAATAAACCAAAGGGAGGTTACTCTTTGTCTTTAACAGTGTCTGGACGAAGCTTCTAAAAACACTCATACGGTGTACAGTTTTTAAAACCAAGCATGGCTTGTTGTCTATGGATATCCATCACATATTTTCTTGTTTTGAAGTAGGTGAAAGTCCATTCTTCACTCTAGACCATGAAGGCACCAGAGATGTATCAGCACTGCTAGTGCATGGGGCCATGGAAATATTGCTCTTTCTTGGTGCTGACTCACTGGGATTACCTTTGTCACTGTTTTCTGAAAGAGGCATCAGGGATTCCTCACTCTTGGAGTTGGAGTCCCACAACTCAGCTTACTTTTTTTTTCTGTACCAAGAGTCCTCTTCCTCTTCATACTGATAATGCCTTGATAAAAAAGAAAAAAATTAAAAGGAATCAAAAGTTTAAGGGGACAAATATGCACAACTTGTCAAATGAGAAAACCTCACTTTATTTCAACTTTATTTCTCATCAAAAGATATAAAATAATATGTATGTTTTCATATACAGAGTAATAATGCATAAAGTATACATTCACAGATCATATCATGATATAATATCCATATCTTACCTGGATTATGGTAAAAATGCAGATAAAGGAGAATTAATCTGGTAGTCTCTCGAAAACATGATGTGGGAGTGACTGACGCCACATTTCTCTAACTTTTATTTACCACTGGCTTTGGCAGATGACATAACAAAGGAAATCTTAGTAAACAAGAGATGAGGGTATTTATTTTTAAGTTGGCACGGAAAGTTTCTGATGGCTGCACTCAGGGGAACTGAATCTTCGAGCAGGAGACTTAGCTAGCCACACAAAGGGTTAAGAAACTCATCATACTGGCTCAACCTGGTCTATGAGCTAGAGCCTAAGATGTGAGTAAGGTAACCTTTCTTAGGAATAATACATTACACAAAATCAACAAAAGAGGTCTTTAGGTTTCATATGATACCTTCATCCGATGGTTCCTTAGTTTAAATGTTAAAAATGCACAGATTCCACTTTCAGGAGAGATAGGTTTTTGGTGTTCCTCTGGATCACCTGCTGTGGGTTTTTGTTTCCCCTTTTGGGTGCTGTCATTTTTCCTGAAAGTTTTTCTCTAAGTTCTCCACCATCATGCAGGTATGCTCTTATCACTCATGGAGAGAAACATGGAATATGAAGTTTGAAATGTCTTTCCTTTCTGGAGCCGTGTTTTGCAAGTTTCTAGTTTTCTTACCCAGACCTGCCTTCCCTTCTCTAGCTTTGAAATGCCTTTCTCTTTTTGGATGGTATCTTCTTTCAGACTGATGCATGGGATCTTCAAATTCTGACCTGTAGGTTGGATTATTTCCTTGGAAAGAGTGGGTTAGGTTGGTGACTTGATCACCACAACGATTATTGATCGAAGTTGGGCCCAAAACAAGAACACTGCTGCTAAAATGAATGGGTGGATAACAAGTGGGTGTGGGGAAAACTAATTCTTCCCCACCAGCTTGATAAGATGTTTGAAAGTTCTTATCCTCCTAAATATCCAAGAAATTTTTCTCATAGCTTAAGGGACACTGCTTCAAAGAGAAAAGGGTATTCAAACTTTAAAGCCTATAATTAGTCTTTGTGTCAGATGATCTGATTGGCCTGAATGATGAGGACACTGTGGTGGAAAATATTAGTAGGTTGTATATTGCTGGCAGTTTAAACTTTCTCTCAATGAGATTCATTTTTAGAATTAACTGACAATCTTACATGAATGAATTGTATACACTGACTGCCTAAAGATGATTTATTTACCTGATGCAAGCTTGTGTGTGATTAAGTGCACTCTTCAGGTTCCTCTGGTTCATCTTTGTAATGGGAAATTATGAAATAACAGGATGTATACACCCAACAGTATTTTGAGTTGGATATATTTATAGCATCAGGTGAAAAATTGATATATGCCATCATGGAAGGACTGTTGGTAGTACTCACAGTTGTTCTCTTGGCTTGTTCCCAGCTGATGCAAATGGTGTTGGTTCCTCTGCACCAATTTGAAATTCACTAATTTTACTCTTCCACTTTTGATTGGATACAATGTTTTCTCTCACTTTTTTCACCACAAGTATTATCATTATCTCCTCTGTACATTAATATATGACCAGATCTCTATGGTATACTAATTTTCGTTCTTTCCAATAATCATAAGATAGCGCCAACACACTTTACAGTCTTATCTTCATTGACAGTGATCATTTTCAACACACTGTTTTGTTCCTGTTTCTTCTTTAGCATTAGATGTATTTATTGTCAGATTGGTAGCTGACATGGTAATATAAATGAACGAAAGCTTTACCCAGGAATGGACCTTCCATACACGCCATTCATTGGGCGGGGACGAGGGACCATATCCCCAAAATGTAATTTTGAAAAACATATGAATGGTATTTGGGAAAATTTTATAAAGAGTTAATTAAAGAATTAAGTAATGAAGGGTTAATTTTCTTACTGTAAATTTTAAATAATGAAACTCTTCCAATATATTCTTAGTATGGTGGTACAGTTGGCAGTCCAGTTCTTCTTGAGCCATCAGAAGAGGAAACTGAGAGGGAAAGAAGAAATTATTGGTATAGATTTTCTATCATGTATACTGGAATGCTTACCACGGGTAAGTCTGTTCGTTTCATGTCTTTATTTTATGATTTTTCTTTTGCATTTCTGTATTTTACAAAATTATCAGATTTTTCTATAAATTGTTACCATAATTTGTTTTAGAAACTCACTGTGCCTGTTTGTTTCATCTATGTAGCTACTACAATCAGACTGTTGTATATATAGGAGACTTTAACAGAGGTGTTAGGCATCCTTACATAGCACAGTATTAAGAAAAAAAAAAATCTGGCTTCCATTTTTCTGTCAGGTGACATATTAGTTCATCAGTGCTCAGCACCAATGAACATTTGTAGAAAATGGATATATCCTTTGCAGCTGTCAAACTGTTTAGTGCTTCAAATAAGTTTAAATCTATATTGCAATGGCAGGTGTGTTTTTCTCTCTTGGTGGATTGGCCACTTGGCATGGAAGACTTATATCCAGAGGAGAAACCAGCATTGAAGCACACATCAACAAAAAGGAGACTGAAAGGCTAGCAAAAATCTCCCAGGTTAGTTGAATGTACTTCTCTTTAGGTACATAGTTTATCGTCAGGACTTCAGAGTTTATGATGAAAAGCTTGGGTATCTTATATTAACATATTAGAAATTACAAGGCAGGCTGAATTTTCTTCTAAACATTTTTAAATAATCATTGTACCTCTTAAAACTGACAAGAACAGATGTCTTTCCATGGTTATTTTCCCTGAGCCTGACACCTTGACACGTATGCTAAAGAGAGCATAGCCCTCATGTCCAGCAAAACATGACATTGTATTGGATAGTACAGCAAACAAGTTTATATTGACCATGACAACCCCCCAATGATTGGTTACAGGTTTTATGCTCATTAAACTGATTGTGAACATGGGTCCTTTCTTTTTTTGTAAACCTACCACCCACCACCTTAGTACAGGTGGTCCCCAACTTACAGTGGGGTTACGTTCCAATAAACCCATTGTAAGATGAAAATATAGTGTTGAAAATACATGTAATACATGTCATACAGTTGTTCACACTCGTGATTGCATGTCTGACTGGAAGCTGTGGCTCGCTGCCACTGTGCAGCATTGTGAAAGAGTACTGTATGGCATATCGCTATCCCGGGAAAAGATCAAAATTCAAAGGGCAGTTTCTATTGAATGCGTATCACTATCGCACCATCGTAAAGTTGAAAAATCATTAGTCAAACCATTGTAAGTTGGGGAGCATCTGTACAAGCAAAATTTTCTTCATTAGAAAGTTATTGAGGAGCATTTTTTTAACGCAAGGTTGAAAAAATATAATGGTATCTATTACATTATGGATAACCCCAGAATCCCTTTAATGGGGCTCCTGCAGTCAGGGCCCATGAGAGGAATTTTATCAGGGGGTACAAAATTTCTTTTGGGTCCCCTTCCCGTCTCCATTAGTCATCCTGTTTTTATCCACAATGGTTTTATGCCATGAGCTGTAAGGCCAAAAAGGGTATGATAGATGAGAGAGGGGTGGAATAAAGCACTCTGTTGATTTTCTGCATTTCCTGAGAGCCCAGGAAATTCGCGCATCCCCTTTTGGACCCCCGGCTCCAGGAACAAAGTTTCCCCTGCACCCCCCCCCCCTTCTCTCTCTCTCTCTCTCTCTCTCTCTGAGGCCCTACCTGCATCTTCAGGGCTGTGCTGCAGTCAGGAGCAGGGAAAAGACAAACTTTTAGGAGTGAAAAATCCTCAAGAGAATACAGTCCCTTTCAGCATCTGATGATAATACTATACACCCTCGCCATAAGTGATTTTTCACTTGTGGTGTAACCACAAGCAAGTAGAGTCTGGTACCAGCATTTTTTTTTCCCACCTTCTTTTCACTCCATGATGAAACACCAATCTTCAAGTAGAAATAAAAATCTAACCTCATCACTCCATGATGAAACATGAACCTTCAAGTAGAAATGAAAAGCTTACCCCATGCCTCACTCTTTGGAGACCTATACTTACAGATTCCTCCCCCTCAAAAACCACAACAGTGACAAAACATATAAACACCAAAATGACCTAGCAAGTACTATACTAAACAATATCTCTACCAGTATCCCACCAGACATACATCCAACTGAAACTACAACCCCCGGACCTGAGAGAGAGAGAGAGAGAGAGAGAGAGAGAGAGAGAGAGAGAGAGAGAGAGAGAGAGAGAGAGAGAGAGAGATTTAAGGTTAACCTAACAAAGTAATCAAGATAGTGTAAATGTGGCATGGTAATAAATCACATGATTTACATAAGGAAAATGATGATATTTTGTAATGAATAAACATATGTTAGTGATACTGTGTGTTAGTACTTTATGATGTGCTTCCCATTTTTGATGAACAGCTTGAGAAAATTACGTACTTTGTCAGAAGCTATATAAAAATGAGAGCTGCAAATTTAGATTAATGTTAGGGGGAAATAATTGAAATGTACATTAAACATTTTGACTGAGCCACCTTACCTGTAAATGTTCAAAATAGCACTTTCTATTGGATATATTTAGTTGCATTTTCATAGTTTTCTCAGCCTTTGTGAGATTTTGCAGACTTGTATTGGCAAGTCTAGTTACTGAAAGATGGTGTTAAGGAAAAGACGAGTCTTTTCATTTCAAATTATGTATTAGTGTATCAGTACCTCAGTATTTTGATTGCTTTCCCCTGATGGATGGCCTTTTTGTGCATTTAGGACGTTGTCCTTACACCAGATTCCACCAATGAATTATTCCTGTCAAACACCATATCTGTCATTCTTTCATTTTTTTTCTTATCCATACTGTCTCATCATATGAGCTTATTTAGGTGTTGAGATGGAAATATGCACTCTTCGGGTGTTTTCATCCTCCAATGTTTTTCTTTTCTCCTGTCATTTGTGTTGTTAGAGTAATGGGACTGGGTTCCATAGTTTGCAAGTTCAAACATGGAGAGAAGTATCCTTAAAACCTTATTTGTCAACAGATATACAAAAATCCGTACGACTTTGGAATGTCAGAAAACTGGAGAATATTCTTGGGTTTACTCCATGGCAGGTAAGTTTGTATTTTTTTGTGTGTGTGTGGAGTATGAATTTACATTTTGACATGAAAAATGTTTACTAGGTTCTTTTCATTTCAGTAATGCTGACCCATAAAAGTGCATTATTTGTTTTGAAGTCAGCTTTCTCCAATTACAGAGTATTTATGTACTTTTTCTTGTTATCCTTCCAGAGGATTGTGGCATATTTTGTTCCCATCTCGTCATCCACCCATTGGAAATGGACTCACTTGGCCCAATGCCATTGTTAGTGCTGCGAGTCATAACAAGGTTGCATGACATATAGCATAATTGTTCTGTAAATTGTTGATTGTTAATGTACATATCTTAAGGCTTTCCTATGAAATTTCTTATAAAAGTAAACCAATGACAATACTGATCTAGGTAGGTATTTGTTTTATCCTCTTTCTTCTCTGCAGATGCTGCATATAGCCTAAGGAAACAGCCTGCCAATTATTGCCGAGTCAATTCAAAATAATGTAAGAAGTGTCTGATATGGTATTGTTAGCAGCTGCTAATGAGATTATTTAGTAAAAAAAAGAGCATATAATAACAAATGTGTTACTTTTTAGAACTTAAATTTACTTGAAAAAACAAGGGAAGAGACTAGAACAGTAACCAAGGAAATCTGGGAGTATAATGTAACTGTTGTTTAAAACCTTTCAGTTCAATATAAGGACAGTCATATAACAAACTCTGTATCATACTGACTGGACATATACTGTCTAACTATGTATACTCTCGAGTATGCATAGGTAGACATACATATATGAATTAAATATTCAAAACTCTTCATTCAGGCTGTGCTAGCAAAATAATATGTCATTGTGCTATACCATGCACAGATACTAACTTAAAATAGTTATGGCTTCATCTTTAAACTGCAGTATATTCATGATTTCTTTGTACACTGGAACAAAAAATATGGTACAAGATACTAGATGTTAAGTATGTTCACAGTAACAGAGGCAGTTAGTCTTAAAATGTTCGCAGTAATATACATGCTTTCAGACTTTGCTAGGTAGTTTTCTAACAATGATTTTAGGAGTTTAAGCAGCTCTAAGCCAGAGTAACCTCCAGATGTAATAGAAAATACTTGATTAAGGAAGCTTTGGGTTATCTGTTGCAGGGCCCAAAACGAGGCCATGCTGACTCCATTGTCTGCCAAAAAATATTAATTGGAAAACAACTAGAAGATTAATAGGCAGGCCAGAACTTATTATAATTCCCCCCAAATTCCTACATACACATCATCACTTGAGTCAGAGTGAGTATATGTACTTATGAAATTACTGAAACTTTTCTTAAAACTTAATTAAGTTTTATCTATGTAATATGTACTTATATCCGGTTGATTTAAGCTACTCCAATAGGCTTTTTATACCCTCCCCCAATTGGTCAGCAATATTGCTGACTAAGTTCTCAGTACTCAAGTATATTGTTAATTAAAGATTTTTCCCTCATTTCAAATGTGAATCTCTTTCACTTTATTACATAATGCTTATCTCTTCATTACTGAAAAAGTGAATGATAACTTTTGCTGATTTTCTGATTTGGTAATATGTGATCAAATGCTGTAATAAAAAGGAAGAAAAAATCCAAAAGTAAATTCTTTACAATCAAGGATACGTAGGTCAAATTGTTTCATGCCTTTTACTTAATTAAAGGCGATATACAGTTTTCAGTCATTAATCAAAAAAAAATATAAAATTCTTTCATGAATAAGAATTTTAAGAGTGCACTTCTTGTGTTGCATTATGAGCCATGTTTTGTGATTCACTCCATGGTTGTAAACAAATGGTGATTGTAACATAGTAATATAACCGGATAATGAGGTGCTAGTGATTGATTACTGTGCATGTATTGCTGCTGAAATTTTTTCTTTAACAGTCCAGAATAATATTTAACTAAGCTATGCAAGTAGGATAATGAACATAATGGAATTAATGTGTATTTTCCTATATAATTTTTTTAGCAGTGTTTTCATTACAGAATCCAGTTTTCCCCCCTTTACTGTTTGTTCTAGTAGTATGTTTTTGATTTATAAGGTTAAATTTTAACTCATGTCTAAAAGTATTTTTTTTTCTGGCAAATTCCTTCCTTACCCTTACAGATTTGCATTAACAAAACTGCCACAGTCAACTGTAAGGCACGCAAGAAATGTAACTATAAAGTGTCCTGAAGGGCAGTGTGTCAAAACAACTCAAAAACATTGGTCTAATTGCCTGTTAAAGCAGCAGCATTTTTTTTAAACATGGCTGCCATGTGTGGAACTCACCATTATTATTACTGTAATGGAGTAATAATGTAAGAAACTAGTTATACTTTATAAAGATGGTAGATACCTTGGGAAATCTGTGAAGTCAAATTTTGGAAATCCATCATTTTATCAGGAGATTGATTTCAAGTGGATTTGACGCAGAATCAACATAAGTCAATGTGAATTCAAGTCTCATTTTAAAGCCCTGGTCACAGACCTTGAAAAGAGGACACAAGTCAGTACTTGAGTACTGCAATATTGGTGTGCGTGCATTTACCAACTTATTAAACACTGTACTGTGGGAAGGGTTTTTTACGTATGTTGTCTTTACATAGAATGTGAATCGAGTGTATTCACATGATTGTATTCCATTTCAGTAATTCATATAGTATTTACTGTTGTAAAAATGGATTAATAATGCTTATAATCTTTCATGGCATTAAGTCTGATACATAAGTAAGAACTAGGCAAAATTATGTAAGATGACAGTCCATTTAGAAAAGAAATCTCTTCATAGCAGACATTAAAAGTCATAGATGATCAGAATTTGGATAACACTACCTGACAGACACTGGACAGATGGATGGACAGACATAGTGATGCTGTTAAGCTGCTAACATCAAACTTCATCTTTGTGTACTAAAGAGAAATTTACTGACGTAAGTCATAGGATTATGGGGTGATGTTTATTTGATACTGACTTGTTGAAATTACTACAGTAAATATAATGAAGAAAATATGAAATATTGGGTAATTTTCGGTTATCATTCCATTAAACATTCAAGCATACTGTGGCCTACTTTTCTACCAGTGCTTGACAAGTGTGCCATTGAAAAGTAATGTGCATAAAGATTTAATAAATACATTAAGAACCATTATGCTCAATAATGTTAGGAAGAGTCATGCTTTCTCCCACTATAATTCTAATGTAATGTAACACTTCTTCCTTTCATAGTATTTGCTATTTCCTATGTCAGCAAGGTAGCATCAAGAACAGATGTTCCAGCCTTAGAGGAAAAAAATCCTCAAATTACTCACTCTTCTGTTCCCTCTTTTGGAAAGAAAGACAGGAGGAAAGGATTTCCAGTTCCTCCACTCCCACCTCTCTTACTCATCTTCTATGACATGCAAGAGATATGTGGGCTGTATTTTTTTCCCTTATCCTCAGGGATAATAGTGTAACACACACTGCTGAAAATATTCAAGAAATAAAATTCCATAAGGCTACCCTTAAGTACACTAAAAGAAAAGTATTTTTCTTTATTTGCAAGGTTATAGCACTTATGTGAATGCTTACCAAAACCAATACTAATGATTCATATTTCTAATGACTCATTCCTAACCATCTGTAGATAAGTTTGTTCTAGTCTTTTCTGTAAAATGATTTTGTATTTTATTACCACAATTAAATATGATGAACATATATCAGGCTTGTATTATTACAATTATTTAATCCAGCTGTAGATATTGTATAAAATCCAGAAAGCATATGCAAATTCTAATAAAGCCAATGTTATAACTCCAACATCTGGCTGTATCAAAAGTGAATTTTCTCATGAAAATCTCTGCAAGCATAACTAATCATAAAGTTCAAAAATATTCTTTGTTCTCATTGGCTTACTGTTTGCATGTTGAAACCGAGATATTGTTTCATTAAACTCTCAACAGATGTGGCTAACATCTAGAAAGAGGTTTTCAGCTCAAAATAGTTAACCCAGTGCAAACATGTAACTGAGGGACATGATCTTCTTTTATCTGTTTTTTCTCATTATCAAATGTTCTAATTCACAAAGGTTGAATCAGAAATGTACAGCCATGAACCTTTTCAGTGAATCAATTTTGCAGAGATGGGGTCCTCTTCCTTAATTCCTATGGATATCAAAGTGAAGAACCAATCAGAAGGGACAAAATCTATATAGTAATAAAGAAAGCTTAAATTCATTTCTCTTCTGTGATGTTTTAAGAGGTCCCATCTAATCAAAAAAGTTTAAATATTTGTCTCTAAAGATTATTTAAGACTTGCAACTGAAATTGGAAAACTTACTCACTTGGGAAGTAAGTTGGTAGAGTTAAGTGTAATTTTACGATACAGTACATGATTTACTGGAAATTTAATGTACTTTAGTAACATAGTTACTACTTTCAAATTCGAATATATATTTTATGAATACCTCTAATAAAATTAACAAAAATGAATGAAACGAACTACTGGTTAACAGTTCCATAATTTTTTATATTCTATAAATTTCAAAAATGCATCGCTGACTTCACTTTATGTTATGTAATTAAATGAATCATTTCCAGTGTAATTTTTTTTTTCATCTATTATGCTGTGATACATGTAAAATTATCATAGTATACATTTTGACAACAATCCCCATCTAACTTCATGTCATGATATTTGATTAGATTTTTGTTGAAACAATAATTTTTAAAAAATTTCTAATACTTTTGAAAACTCCCATTTGACCTGTGGGGAGAAGCCAAACAACAATCCTCAGGAGAAAGACTAAAGAAGTCTATTTCTAATGGGGCTGTTGGAAATATGAAAACCCAAAGACTGGGGTTCTTGATGAGCAACTTAAGAGCCAACGGCTTTACTATCTTTGTTCTTGTTGTGATGAAGGTCAGAGAAAAACTACACAATGGCTAGTTACTTCCAAGACATCAAATTCTTTAAGGAAGGCAAAAGTTTTTCAACCTGATTGGTAATGACTTCAGTAAAAGGGCAAATATAGTAAAAGGTCATATGTCTGACACTGTCCAAACCTTCACAGTAATAGGCCTGAGAAAATCCATACAAGTAAATTCTAGAATCCAGAACTTGAGTATGCAGTAAAGCTGACATGGTCTAGAAAAAACAGAGGAAAAACTGAGGCACATAGCATAACTTAAATTCCACTGAGGAACATTGCATAAAGAGTCTCTAGCACCATGATTGTTTGCCCCACTTGTGAGTCACCAATATTACTAAAGCCTAAAGACAAATGAATCTATAAAGGACCTTTCTCAGGAGGAGAGTACATAAAAGATATATCAGATTAAAACAAATTCATACCAAGACAAAAAGTACCTGAAAGGGAATGCACTTGGAAGGAGGGGAAAGAACAGGAGACACGTGTAGCTGTGTCACGATGCATACTGCTGTCCACTTAGTAATTCTACTATTACTGTAAAACATTTATAGTGTACTGACTGTTCCCTGAATTCTTTCAGTATTACCAAATATACAACCAAAAGAAACAATCTTTACCTAGATAATACTGTACATATGGATAAACAAATATATAATATACATGCAAGAATAAGAGGTAGCAACACTAAAAAACACAATAATATATAAATATAAACATTATTTCTTTACAAGAAAAGATTGTATGAGTACGCCATCAAAACATATTTAAATAAACTGAATGAAAGATAAGGTAACTGATCCATGAACAAGCTGACTGACAGAAACACACTACACAACTTGACAGGGTGTGATCCCAGAGACCTGTAAGTTCTGAGAGGCTAGAACTGATTAGGTCAATGATGTTATTCCAAAGGGAGTTGCTGACTGTTCAAAATTGGGAGTAAACAATGAGCAGGCAACTGCAATCACCATCAGGTCATTCATACAGGGGGAGGAAAAGCTGTTACCTCCTCACCTAGATCATGAGGGCTAGAAGGGTCCTGACCTAAATACTGCAAAAGAATGTACTTTTTCACAGCACAGACCAAAGAGGGAAGGAAAATGAAAAGAATTGGCAAGGAATTTTGGAGGGAATAAAAGGGTGAGAACAGTGCAAAAATATAAGTTAAAAAGAGCACAGTGTGTAAAATACGTAAAGGCAAAACAGTAAGACGATAATAATGTACCGTAACAATATAACACCAGTAGTTTACAAATGTGTGATCAAACATTTATATTATTTTTCTGTCATTCACCGCATATGTGAAAAATAATCTCCATCAGGGTTGTGTTTGTGGAAGACTGAGGGAAGAATTAAAGGAAACAAACATAAGGAAGTGATTTAACAAAATGTATGACTGGTGGTGGAAAGGGAGAGAAGGAAGGTAAACAAGGCCAACATGCAGATGAGCAAGCACCAACCTTTATCTCAGATGAGCTGGTGAACCAATTTCAAATATCTTTACGGCATCAGAGATCATCAGCTTTTTCATGAATTTTCTGTTACCCAATAAGATGATATTTTTTTGAATTTCTGAATACCCTTAACTACTGGGAGGCTCATCCAGATTTTTCTGGCTTAGAACTCAAAAGAATAAGACGAAGATAAACTCTGAAGGGGAGGTTGTAAGAACATTCTGGGCATCACTTCAGTGCCCATAAATCAAAATAAATAAACGTTAAAAGATACAAATTAAAATGCAAAGTGGAACAAAAGTGACTGAGCACAACTTCATACAATTGAATCACCCAAAAATATTTTTGTATTAGCAGTAAGGAGTCTTGAATGATTAATGTGAAAGGAATGGAAGATATTAAAAGTTATGTGTGTAAATTCATTTGTTGACTAACTACATACTATAATATAATGAAATTCTAGCATATTAAGTGTGATACATCAATCATTTCATAGATAAATTATAAGCTATAGAACAGATAAAGAGTCATTGCAACCAGCCATTTCAACAATTCATAATAATATACCGGAATGAATTATTCAAAAGTGCATGCAAACTCATTTTTACCAACCACATTTCATGGTATAAAGAATTAACCCAATAATTGTGTTGGATCAGTCATTTAATATATGAAATACAAACCATGATACAGGTAATATCAGCCAACACTACCAACTAATTTAACAATTTAAAACTGGAATGAATGATTACACTTCTCACAATGTCTGCAGCGAAATGTGTCAATATGACTAATGAAATACACTTTCCTTAGGATGAAAACTGAACTAAGACTAAACATCTTTTAAAAAATAATTTGACTGAAGAGCTTTAATAACAGTATCGCTGGGATGTGCAAAATGTGAGGAAGCCACAATTACTTCACAAGGAGGACTTACTGCCGTTACAGTGTTCCTGATATCACGTACCTCTCCAGGGGTCACCCCTCCAACAACGAAGACTAGCATTATGGGTGCATCACGGGGCATGGGCTTGCTGACATTAACAAACAGGCTGAAAGATAAAATTATCTACTTATAAAAGCAAGCATTTCTTTCCCACCACAGTTGTAAATATTATTTCAGCCTGTTATCTCTGGGGCAAAAGGGAAATGGTTAACTGTAACATTTGATGTCAAAATGAGGAATTAAAGAGGCTAGAAAGTGCACCCACCCTAGGTGGCTGTTGATACCGAAATGAGTTACTGCAGTACCCCAATTCCCTTCTTGTCTTCCCAGGGCAAATACCAACACTGCTTGAACTTGGAACTAAGTGAGACATATGAAACAAAAATAAATGACACCATGGAAAAGAAGAACTAAGAACATGTGCAGTTGCCACAAAGAAGAATTAGTGCCCTCATTCATTAACATTACTAGTCTTCAATATGAGCGGAAAGTTTTGGCTTGTTATGCAATAAGAAGAGCTTAATACGGTGCTGATGGTAAAGATTATGGCAAATGACATTCATGAGACTTTTTAACAAATTTCATCATCCTATAGGTGTAAAATATTGAACTATCTATGAGTAGGATATGTTGAAGCCACTGTCAGCCTTATTTAAGTCACAATATATCATTGGTCTTACACCCTAATCCCAAAAGCTGTCAAAGGTGAGGGATGCCCAATTCCTTAGTGTACAACTTGCTAATCTGCAACCAATGTCATGAAAACACTGAGCATTTGGTTACATATGCCAATATTCTAATTAGTTTGCAAGCAGGAGAGAAATTGTATGTCTATCATACATGTATATTAGAGGGAACCTTGGAAAATATAACTTTCCAATTAGAAAGGTCAACATTCGTGAGCAAAAGAAGTATGCCACCACAGATATCTTTGCGCCAAGCCTCATCAAGATCAATTCAAGGATGCAGCAATTACTAAGTATGTGAAAATCATAGCAAAGGATCTCTATGCCATATCTCCACAAGACCCAGGGTGATGCAAAACATGATGAGTCAAGACTCTTAGTGAGGTAAGACCCAGGGAGAGTAAAGACCCATGGTGAGGAAAATTAGTGTGTTAAGATTCAGGTTGAGGCAAGCACGTAGTGATGCAAGACCCAGAGTGAGGCACGAGACAGGGAGAGGCAAGCAACAGGGTTTCTCCCTCCACTTTTCAACCACCCTTCATGCAAGATCCCCCTGGGATCAAACCCATATAGGTTCAAATACTGGTTGCAGCAGTTGTTCCACAGTCCATCCAGATGTTGATCCTACCCTAGGAGCTGGCCAATACAATGGGTACCTTGCATGGGTTACAATGTCTGTGTGTGTAAAGACATTGCATACATACAGAGCAACATGAGGGAAAAACTCTCCCCCTAACATAAAAAGAATGTTCATAAATCTTGAGTTTAATTAGAAAGTAAATACCTCCTTATGAGTACCTACAATGAGATTTTACCAAAAAGTATGCCTACCCTGTAGCACTGACTACATACTCCAGTACACTACTTATAAAAAACACTCATTCTCTGATGTGATGCACATTGCCTAACTGTCAAAACTGGTGTCATATAAGACTGTTTTTCTACCTATCTAATTTTCTTTCGAAGGTTTTTATCCTATAGCACCTCAGTGGCTGTCAAGTTGCCCTCCTCTGACCCAGGTAGCTATCTTTTCTTTCTGCCTCATCCATACATGAACTACTAGCATCCTGTCTACAAACATACAATCTCTCCTTACCTTACATAAAATGAAAACACTTAATCACACAACTCATTCTTAGTAACTCTAAATTTCCCCATGGTGAGCACTGTGAACTAGGCCTGCCTTTTGGCAAAATGGTAGGAGCAATAGATACAAGTAGTTGGTAGGAACATTTAGGTAGAAGAAGTAGGTAGGAAAATTAGGCAAGAGCATTAGTTAAATGTAGTCAGTAGGAACATTAGGTAAGAGCCTCTGCAAACACTGTGCCAGAGTTGCCCTCTGCAAGTGGCCTGTTAAGGGTAAGGCACTAAAGGCTACAAAGCTGCACTGGAGTTCACTAGTTATGGAGACTACTGCTTTGGCCACCCCTTTGATGGAGTTCCAGTTGAGAACAGGCATCAGAGATATAGACAGACAGACAGATACTCTCTCCTTGCAGGTTTTTATTTTGCCTGGCAAAACTTCAAAGTTTCTCCATCTTTAATGCTAGGGTCAGCTGTATTTGTTTTGGTACCTTTTTGATATATTTCATGATATTTTTGTTTAATTCATTCCTTCTTTGTAAGTTTTCAACCCAATAACATTCCCTCAATTCCTCTATTTGTTGCCTCTCATATATTTGTTTTGGTACCTTTTTGATAAATTTCATGGGATTTTTCTTTAATTCATTCCTTCTTATGTGCTGTGAAGCTTTCAATCCAATCACATTCCCTCAACTCCTCTATTTGTTGCCTCTCATATATTTGTTTTGGTACCTTTTTGATAAATTTCATGGGATTTTTCTTTAATTCATTCCTTCTTATGTGCTGTGAAGCTTTCAATCCAATCACATTCCCTCAACTCCTCTATTTGTTGCCTCTCATATATTTGTTTTGGTACCTTTTTGATAAATTTCATGGGATTTTTCTTTAATTCATTCCTTCTTATGTGCTGTGAAGCTTTCAATCCAATCACATTCCCTCAACTCCTCTATTTGTTGCCTCTCATATATTTGTTTTGGTACCTTTTTGATAAATTTCATGGGATTTTTCTTTAATTCATTCCTTCTTATGTGCTGTGAAGCTTTCAATCCAATCACATTCCCTCAACTCCTCTATTTGTTGCCTCTCATATATTTGTTTTGGTACCTTTTTGATAAATTTCATGGGATTTTTCTTTAATTCATTCCTTCTTATGTGCTGTGAAGCTTTCAATCCAATCACATTCCCTCAACTCCTCTATTTGTTGCCTCTCATATATTTGTTTTGGTACCTTTTTGATAAATTTCATGGGATTTTTCTTTAATTCATTCCTTCTTATGTGCTGTGAAGCTTTCAATCCAATCACATTCCCTCAACTCCTCTATTTGTTGCCTCTCATATATTTGTTTTGGTACCTTTTTGATAAATTTCATGGGATTTTTCTTTAATTCATTCCTTCTTATGTGCTGTGAAGCTTTCAATCCAATCACATTCCCTCAACTCCTCTATTTGTTGCCTCTCATATATTTGTTTTGGTACCTTTTTGATAAATTTCATGGGATTTTTCTTTAATTCATTCCTTCTTATGTGCTGTGAAGCTTTCAATCCAATCACATTCCCTCAACTCCTCTATTTGTTGCCTCTCATATATTTGTTTTGGTACCTTTTTGATAAATTTCATGGGATTTTTCTTTAATTCATTCCTTCTTATGTGCTGTGAAGCTTTCAATCCAATCACATTCCCTCAACTCCTCTATTTGTTGCCTCTCATATATTTGTTTTGGTACCTTTTTGATAAATTTCATGGGATTTTTCTTTAATTCATTCCTTCTTATGTGCTGTGAAGCTTTCAATCCAATCACATTCCCTCAACTCCTCTATTTGTTGCCTCTCATATATTTGTTTTGGTACCTTTTTGATAAATTTCATGGGATTTTTCTTTAATTCATTCCTTCTTATGTGCTGTGAAGCTTTCAATCCAATCACATTCCCTCAACTCCTCTATTTGTTGCCTCTCATATATTTGTTTTGGTACCTTTTTGATAAATTTCATGGGATTTTTCTTTAATTCATTCCTTCTTATGTGCTGTGAAGCTTTCAATCCAATCACATTCCCTCAACTCCTCTATTTGTTGCCTCTCATATATTTGTTTTGGTACCTTTTTGATAAATTTCATGGGATTTTTCTTTAATTCATTCCTTCTTATGTGCTGTGAAGCTTTCAATCCAATCACATTCCCTCAACTCCTCTATTTGTTGCCTCTCATATATTTGTTTTGGTACCTTTTTGATAAATTTCATGGGATTTTTCTTTAATTCATTCCTTCTTATGTGCTGTGAAGCTTTCAATCCAATCACATTCCCTCAACTCCTCTATTTGTTGCCTCTCATATATTTGTTTTGGTACCTTTTTGATAAATTTCATGGGATTTTTCTTTAATTCATTCCTTCTTATGTGCTGTGAAGCTTTCAATCCAATCACATTCCCTCAACTCCTCTATTTGTTGCCTCTCATATATTTGTTTTGGTACCTTTTTGATAAATTTCATGGGATTTTTCTTTAATTCATTCCTTCTTATGTGCTGTGAAGCTTTCAATCCAATCACATTCCCTCAACTCCTCTATTTGTTGCCTCTCATATATTTGTTTTGGTACCTTTTTGATAAATTTCATGGGATTTTTCTTTAATTCATTCCTTCTTATGTGCTGTGAAGCTTTCAATCCAATCACATTCCCTCAACTCCTCTATTTGTTGCCTCTCATATATTTGTTTTGGTACCTTTTTGATAAATTTCATGGGATTTTTCTTTAATTCATTCCTTCTTATGTGCTGTGAAGCTTTCAATCCAATCACATTCCCTCAACTCCTCTATTTGTTGCCTCTCATATATTTGTTTTGGTACCTTTTTGATAAATTTCATGGGATTTTTCTTTAATTCATTCCTTCTTATGTGCTGTGAAGCTTTCAATCCAATCACATTCCCTCAACTCCTCTATTTGTTGCCTCTCATATATTTGTTTTGGTACCTTTTTGATAAATTTCATGGGATTTTTCTTTAATTCATTCCTTCTTATGTGCTGTGAAGCTTTCAATCCAATCACATTCCCTCAACTCCTCTATTTGTTGCCTCTCATATATTTGTTTTGGTACCTTTTTGATAAATTTCATGGGATTTTTCTTTAATTCATTCCTTCTTATGTGCTGTGAAGCTTTCAATCCAATCACATTCCCTCAACTCCTCTATTTGTTGCCTCTCATATATTTGTTTTGGTACCTTTTTGATAAATTTCATGGGATTTTTCTTTAATTCATTCCTTCTTATGTGCTGTGAAGCTTTCAATCCAATCACATTCCCTCAACTCCTCTATTTGTTGCCTCTCATATATTTGTTTTGGTACCTTTTTGATAAATTTCATGGGATTTTTCTTTAATTCATTCCTTCTTATGTGCTGTGAAGCTTTCAATCCAATCACATTCCCTCAACTCCTCTATTTGTTGCCTCTCATATATTTGTTTTGGTACCTTTTTGATAAATTTCATGGGATTTTTCTTTAATTCATTCCTTCTTATGTGCTGTGAAGCTTTCAATCCAATCACATTCCCTCAACTCCTCTATTTGTTGCCTCTCATATATTTGTTTTGGTACCTTTTTGATAAATTTCATGGGATTTTTCTTTAATTCATTCCTTCTTATGTGCTGTGAAGCTTTCAATCCAATCACATTCCCTCAACTCCTCTATTTGTTGCCTCTCATATATTTGTTTTGGTACCTTTTTGATAAATTTCATGGGATTTTTCTTTAATTCATTCCTTCTTATGTGCTGTGAAGCTTTCAATCCAATCACATTCCCTCAACTCCTCTATTTGTTGCCTCTCATATATTTGTTTTGGTACCTTTTTGATAAATTTCATGGGATTTTTCTTTAATTCATTCCTTCTTATGTGCTGTGAAGCTTTCAATCCAATCACATTCCCTCAACTCCTCTATTTGTTGCCTCTCATATATTTGTTTTGGTACCTTTTTGATAACTTGGACTATTAAAGCAAGTTCACTAATGTAGTAAAAATAAGATATTAATTTTGATGCGTCCCTTAAGACTCTTAAAGGCCGCTTCATTTTGCTGAGATACATCACAGAACCCTGGTATGGAAGAACTGTCAGGAAGATAAGACCATTAAGAAGGAGCCTTTGGAAACACTGTACTAAAGTTCCCCTTTGCCAATGGCCCTGTTAAGGGTGAGGCACTAAAAGCTAAGAAGCGGCACTGGAGTTCACTGGATATGGTGACAAGTTTGCTGTGGCCATCCCCATGAGGAAGTTCCAGGAGGAAAAGGACATCAAAAATACAGGTGGACAAACAGATAGATATATAATTTGTTAAAAATTGATACTTCATGATTCTCATATGAATGAATGCTACAAGTAACACCTGTCAACACCATCAACGTACCTGTAGTTTTTCAAATGATCTCTTGTACTACTAATGGCATGAAGCTGGTCAGCCACAGACTGAGCAGTCCTTAAAGCTGACACTTCATCAATGTCTTCACCAACTGCAATGATTTGTGTAATAATATATCAATATATTATCATTACCCTTGATTTACTATACTTATCATTATCACTGTGTAACCCTATAACAAAATGAGTAACTATAGCTACTACTCACATAATTGTACAGATTCTGAAAATACTAGAACAGAGTAACTAATCCAGGATTGTATACTCTGACCCTTGCAAAACTCTGCATAACCCTCTAAAGTGAATGAGAAAGAGTAAAACACCTCTTTAAAAGGTTAATGTGTCAGATGTTAACTCTTCAGTTTTACTGTATATGGAAAAGAACCACAGTCAAATAATAACAAGCTGAGTGATGCAGTACAGGCAACAGAAATGCATTTCCCATGACTAAGATGTAAAGTATGGAAAATGAAAAGAACTGGAGGAAAAGATATAAGAAAATGGATGTTGTAGCATCAATGAAGTATCACAGTACAGCACACCTTGTAAGAAAACAGATCTTAATAGATTTTTTTCACAAAAAGAGTTTTGGGCTAAAAAATTCCCAGACCTATTCTACTGCCTATTTTTGGTATCTTTATAAGGGTAATGAAATTGCTCAAAAACCTCAACATAGGGACTATTTTTCATGGTGAATATGGTTCTGGGGTGGAGGTATATGTTAGGGGTCATTAAGCCCTATAATTATGCATTTAACGGTTACTCTTTTAGAAAGTTCTCTGATTCTTAGATTCATAATTAAAGCATATCTGTCAGCTTTGGGAAGCATTGTGAAGTATTTTCTATGCTTATTGCAAGTACTGAAGTGTTTACTTTTATATCATTTTAAAACAATAAGATTTTTTGACTAAGAAATTCCCTGAACTATTACCTGAAATTTTTAGTGGTTTTTTTTAGGGTAATAGTTTTGCTTGAAGTCCTCAGTATAAGGACCACTCTCATGCTGAATATGAATCTGGGGTTGAAATATATGATGGGAGTTATCAAGGCCTGTAATTAAGTATTTAATGGTAACTATTTTAGATATCCTTTTTACCATTCACTTCAGATTATCACGTATATGTCAACTTGGGAAACCGATGAGATATGTTCTGTCATCACTTCAAGTACAGAAGGGTTTCATTATGTTTCAATTTTAAAACAAAATGTTTTTTATGCAAAAAAAAAAATACCCTGAACCATTACCTGCAATTTTTGGTAATTTTGCAAAGGTAATACACTTGCTTAGAAACATATATAAAGACTATTTCTCATACTGAATAAGAATTTGGGGCTGAAATGTATGTTGGGAGTCATTAAGGCCTGTAATCAAGTATTTAATGGTTACTCTTCTAGGAGCATTAGATAGAAGGTAACAACATTCATGCAGGAACATTAAGTAGTAGTAGTAGGTAGGAGCATTAGATAGAAGTACTCATTAGGTAGGAGCCTCTGCAAACACTGCACTAGACTTGCCCTCTGCCAGTGGCTTGTTAAGGGTGAGGCACTAAAGGCTATGAAGCAGCAATAGAGTTGTATACTTATGGATATTATTTTGCCATGGCCATCCCTTTAAGGGAGTCCAACTGGAACAGGTATCAGAGATATAGATAGACAATCTTTCAGAAGATTCTGTAATTGCTTTATATTCACTGCATATCTAATGGCTAGGGGAAGCATTGTGAGGTATTTTCCCTAATCATTACAAGTACAGAAGTGTTTGCTTATCCATATTTCAGTTTTGAAACAAAATGATTTCTGGGTTAAAAATTCCTAGAACTCTTTCCTGCAATTTTTCATAATTTTCTGATGGTAATACATCTGCTCAAAAACCTCAAGGATTATTTTTCATGCTGAATATAAATCTGGAGTTGAATTATATGTTGGATGTTATTAAGCCCTGTAATTATGCATGAAATCTCTATCAAAAAGCATATGCAAACATGTGTGGAAATTACAGGAGATTAATAACTAACCCAGTTCAAGCACAGCATCAGACAGTGACTTTTTATCCTCTACAATAGCATGAGACAGAAGATTGGTGAGAGCATATTCATCCTTCTGTGTGAAGACCTCAGGACCACCTAAAGATGCCACATACACCATTAGGGTTAGTATATCATCCAGTGATACCCCATGTGTTCCTCGTGTTTTAAGAAGTTGAAAGATCTGGAAAATAAATACTTTGAAAGTATGAACAGCAATACAAAGGAAGCTTTTACTAATATATGCAGATAATGGTAATACAACATCTAAGACAGAAAATAACTAATAATTGCTTTTACTTTTCTAAAATTTTCCTTACACACAGCTATGGTTATTTCCCACAAAACATTGAGCCTTAACATTTATTAAGAGATCAGTAAGATCACTGTCTTAACAAGAGTTTACTAGTTCTGGTAAAGGAGGCATACAACTGTAAAAACAGTGTGAAGCCCTCCACTCAAATAACTATCTATCTATTGATATCTCTGATGCCTCTTAATTGGAACTCTCTCAAGGGGGTGGCCACGGCAACAAAGTCTCCATAACTAGTGAATTTCAGAGCCGATTCTTAATCTTTATTGCCTCACCCTTAACAGGTAACTGGCAGAGGGCAACTCTAGTGCAGTGTTTGCAGAGGCTCCTACCTAATAATCCTACAGACTACTACCTAATGCTCCTTCCTGATGTTCTAACTATTACTCTACTTAACTATCTAAAATATATTTCAATACTGAAGTTATCATGCCTACTGAAACATAATGAGTGATATCTCACGCACAATAAAAGGTAAGCATAAGGTTAATAAGTTATATGAATAACCAGTACTGTACTTACTTGTGTAAAAGGACAAATTTCTTCTGGATCTCCAATAGACTGCATGAAACTTTTCTCCAGGCTTAACAGCTGGTCAAGATGAACATATCGGGGATCACTGAGTGCTTCCACCACACCCAAACCTTGCTGTCATGATTTATGAAATACAGTGATAAAGTTACTTTTAGAAGAGTTTCACTTTCAGAACAAAAAACTTAGTCTCTTAAATACATGTGAGTACTAAATGAGCAAAAGCACTATCAAGAGAGAAGCTAAAGTATAATGAAAAGGAAAAATTTCCTCATAATAACCACCATTCTCTCAAAATGATATCAACTTTGAAAATAAATTTTCACAGTAACAGTACTTAATGCTTGTTGTGTAGTCATACTCAACACAATCTTACTGCTGCGACTTTCAATGTCTGTTTTCATTTCTTTACAGCTCATTTTCCTCCATCAACCTTAAGCATCCTATAAAATTTACTATAGAAATTATCACTTACCATGCCTACAGGGTTTAAAAAAGGGTGCTTCAGTAATGTGGCCTTTTATATATCCAGTTCAATACTGATGCTATATGTTTTCTGGACTCACCATATAATAGTTTGTCCAAAATGAAGCCTGGAAAAGAGCTTCAGGCACAAGTGTACATGTATTATGAGGTTCTGGATAGACCACACTGTAACACAAAAATAACAGACACAAAGTAGTATTGAGAAGACATATACCTTACCTTCCTGCACCAGGAATCCCTTCTATGTGCCTCTGCAGCAAAGGGGAAGCATGCCACATCCATTAAAGTAAGACCATAGGTCATAAAGTGTGGTGGTGTTGTGTGTATGCCTATATGGAGAGAATGCCAGGCAAATGTGCAAAATGTATTTAGGGTCTTCACTGAAGTAGTTGTACTATGGGCATGGAGGGTCTTGCGATACAATGAAACTGTGTTTATCATTTTGGAATTATGGGTGGTGTACAGGTGAAAAAAGATAACTCATATATATCTGGTAAGTGTAGTTTCTGATAGGTAGATGTCCTGAGGGGAGGTGTTTAAAAACGATTGGGTAGGGATGGTGGTTGCTTACCCCTGTGATATGAACATTCACTGTTATCCCCTTTGCCATTATATTGGCACTATATAGCCATTCTGCCAATCCTCAAGCACCTCGTCATCAGCCATACATACACTGAAATTCCTAACTATGCAACCAACAAAACAGTCGCCTCCCTTCTTAATAAATTCAACTGTAATCTCATCCATTCCTGCTGCTTTACTACAATTCATTTTGGGCAAGATTCACCAACTCTTTATACCATATCACTCACTATAACTCTCTCACTCTGCATACTCCCATGCCAAAAGCACCCAACATTTGCCATCCTAATGCTGAGACCATTCAACATTCCTTCAAAATGTTCATTCCATCTCCTCTTCACCTCATCATTGCCTCTTTCCAAGTTCCTACTTGCTCCATCTGTTCCTGGTGTTATCTTGTTAATGTGGAAAACAACGAACTAGTATGAAAAAATATATACATATATAAACAAAAAGAACAGTATATATTATATATACCTGCAACAAACCAGCATTTTCTGAGAAGGCATCTATGTCTGTGGCAAACTGTTGAATATTTTCTTTTAGGTTTTCAGGTGTTGCTTTTACTGTTGTTTTAGCAGTTCCCCCACCAAGGTCTTTATGACTAGCAGCCTTTATTACCTGAAAAAAATAATAATAATAATAATAATTATAATGACACAATGAACTCGTGTATCCGTGACAAGTTTACCTAGAAAACCTAAACAATGTCATCATTTAGTTTTTGCCCTTCAATTACTTGAGAAATTATCAGTACAGAGGATGCTTAATTTTACTAAATTCATGAAATAAATAAATATTGTGTTAATACTTCTTATGAAATCTCATAACAGGACTTGTTTTCACACAAACCTGATTAGAATACATTCTATACCAACCCATTTTTCTCAACATATACATTACAAATATAACATTTATATATGACAACTTAAAAAAATCCGTCCTCATACAGTATTAACAGGTATACATGCACAGTTTGTTTTAATTTGTAACATCCAAAATGCCTAATGCACATTGTTTACACATTTTCTTTCATAAATTATCAAAATGAAACTCTGAAAGAGTTGTACAACCATTTCACAAGATTTTCATAATATGGAAAAATATGATCTGTAATAGAATTTTAGAAGATTCAAATTTTGAAGAAAAATGGCAAAAACTGCAAATAACATAATTCAGGGTATTCTTCAGGCCAACACTACTTTTGCTTCCAAATCGCATATAAAATAACAAAAGGCTTCTTTACCTTAAAAATATTCTATAATAACTTTAGTTGATTGGCAATCATGTTAACAAATAACTGAATTTCCTGCAGGGTTTAAACTAATTTCCGAGGAAACAACATACAAAGAACAAAAAGATCAACTTTTAATGCTAATTCTTCAACTTTTCAACATACATGTTTATTTATGATGGATAAAGCCTCCTTTGCTGATGACATGACCAAGGTATTAAGAACAGCTGATGCCCGCTCCTCTTTTCCTTGTGGGGCTAAGCAACCAGGGACCAATGTCCACTCACTAGATCTGTGGATTAATTCATGAGGATAATGGTAGCACAGTAAAAAGGAGCCAACTGTTAGAAAAGTACTCTTTAGTGAGCTTAAAATACATGGAAACAATGGGTAATCATATCATTAATCTTTTCCTATTCGCTGAAGATAAAATACATGTTTTTATGTTATCAAAATAACAGCTTTATAGTGAACACTTTCTTTCTGTGCTTGATTATATATCAACCATGGTTAAATACTTAGGGCTTGTCCTGATATGAGCTCATGACCCAAAGACATGAAACTTAGTTGGAAGGCCACCCCTACGGCCCATCTATTTCATGCACTGTTTATTTAAATACACCAATCCTGTAAGCTGCCTGCTACTTCCACAGCTATCTACTCAAGCACTGTGTACTAAAATGCAACAGTTCTACAATATACTTCTGACACTATGTGCTAACTAATTCTCCAAGGTGGTAGCTTGCCCGTCTCAAGGTAGTGTACCTGTTGGTTACTTACTCGCATTGAAGCTGCGGGAGCTCAGTAAAAGGGGTACTGGGCTTACATAACTTAAAAAACTATAAAGTTATTACTAATCAATGGGATAGCCAAATTTTAGGACAGGCTATAGCATATATCTTCATGGTTCACTGACAGGCACAGAAATAGGTTTGCAGCAACCCATATAATTCCAATATAAATTCAGGGCTTACAAAAATGAAAAATTCTCAACAAAAGGTACAATTATGAGCACATATCAGGCATGCACACTGGATAAATTCATGTTATAAATGCTACTTACGGGTGAACCTTACACAGGGGAGCCATGTTTACTGCAGAGTCCAGCTGATGCCCATATAGCCGTGGCAAAAGTGACAATATCCTTCCCATTAGGGAATCTCCCCCATGGCTGGAAGCATCCACCAAGTCTAAAGTTCGATCAACTAATACCACTGACACTTTGTTTGAAGCTGTCTGTGAAAGATACAGTGAGCATCTTTAACATATACTGCATCTTCCACCTACTTTGTGTAAAGTGTAAACCTACTACCTCAATTAAACAATACAGTTAGCTACCAACTGCCAAATGAGCATATGTGGGCAAATGTTGTGTCTGTTTTTAACCCTTATACAGCAGTTATCATCAAATGATGATTTGACTTTGACCAATAACAGTTGCCTTCACCACATGGCAATTTAACTCTTCCTATGTCTGTTTGAATATCCAGCTGACTTATCAGACCATTAGTAGCCTAGAGGTTTTTATCATTGGTCTTCAATTGCTATCATAGGTGCATTGCTAATGAGCTGCTGGTTGTGCATACAGTGATTTTGTGAAAAATACGTAGATCGTTAAATGACCTAAATGATGAGAAGAAATATTTGTGTATCAATGGGTGAGAAAAGTGAAGAAGAATTACATATTAAATATGAAGATATAACCAACTCAGAGAGTGATCTTTGTGGTATTATGTCAGGAGGAGGAAGGTCAACACCTGCATCTACTAACATCTCACTCAGCTCTGTTCACTAGAAAGAAATTATATAACAACTACGATCAATTTTTTCAAATGAAGTGATGGATGACTTTCGAAACAGAAGATAGTAAAGAGATAAAACATTTCTTGAGTAAAAACAAACTCCAATATTCTCCTTATGTGTGTCAGTCACTCTCTCTCATCAGGCTCATTCTTAGTGTGAACAGCGAGATATTTCTCTGCTGGTGTTATTCACCACCAGTGCTGTGTGTATGAAATCAGAGCAGAGGGTGAAACCAAGTTCAAGGGGAAGAAACAAAAGACCTAATATCCTTCATGGTGTAGCGGTTGGCATTACAGACCATGAGTCAGCTTGGACCAGCCTAAGGTTGGACACGCACGGGTATGAAACCTGGGTGTGGCAGTTGGCTCACACCCAACCAAGGTGTTAATCATCCTCTCGAGGCAGATTGATAAATGATAATCTGGTTTTAATTGGTGTGTGTGTGTGTGTGTGTGTGTGTGTGTGTGTGTGTGTGTGTGTGTGTGTTATTACTTATTTGTACTGTATGGGGAGGGAATTTTACACTTGTGGGGCTCCATCTCTTGAACATTCTCTATCATCCCACAAGTTTTTAAATCTATGTATGTTGTGTGTGTTTGTGTGTGTGCAAATGGGAATAAAGACATGGTTAAAAGGTTAGGTAACACAAGTGTAAAACTCTCTCCTCGTAACAAACAAATACTAGCCACACACATTATTAAAGGGAAAACCATAATATTTCTAAACATAATCATATTATCTAGCACCAGTGCTGTTCCTGTATTTGAAAAAAAGAGCAAAGTGTGAAACCAAGTTCATAGAAAGAAACACAACCTTCACTATCGATCCCTCATGAGCCAGCCAATCTCCCCGCTTCACACTCATTATTAGTGTATAGTGTAATATTTCTACATATAGCCATGTTATTTATCACATATGCTGAGTCTGTGTATGGAATAAGAGTAGAGTGTGATGCTAGATAAACGACTCCATGTCCTCTCTTATCGTAAGCTGTCATATGTCACATCCCCTCCAGCCCTCACTAAGCACTGGACAAACCAACAAGAAAGTACTTACATCTTTCATGCGTTTTTCCTGATTTTTGTATGCCAGTCTCTCATTTCATAAAGAAAAAATTTTGCACCTTTTTTATTGCAAATACTGAGATGGACACTGCAACCACTCCTGCTATGTAAGGGTTAAGAAAGATCAGAAACTTGCAATGAACTACAAACCAGTCTTGCTAAAAAGAGTAGCCTATAAAACACTGGAAAAGATAACTAGAAGGCAAATGGATAACAACTCCCAAAGGATAAACTATCAACATGAGAGACAACATGGATTTAAAGAAAGGTCATGCAAAACAAATCTCTTAACTTTCTATGAGAGAGGAAGCTAGGTTTTAAACAAATGAGAAAGTTGGGTAGGTTGTGTGTATCTGGAATGCCAAAAAAAAAACATGACATTATACCACATACGAGGTTGGTAACACCATCAGAACTACCAGACCTTCAAACATGCCCATCACCCTCCCTGATGGTGACATTTCTTTCCACATATTCCTAAATACTTCTATGATCCTTTCTCCTTCATCCACCTAATGACTCTCTTTAGCTCCCATGGTTCCATTCACTGCTATGCTCATTCCCTGAAATCTAGAGCACTTCACTTCCACTCAGTTTTCTCCTTTGAAACTCACACTCCAACTGACCTGTCTCTCTTCAGTGCTAAACTTAATAACCTTGCTTTTATTCACATTTACTCTCATCTTTCTCCTTTCACACATGTTCCCAGACTCAGAAACCAGTTTCTAATATTATAATAATAAAATGGTTACAAAAAATAAGGAATGAAAGACAACAACAACAGTAATAGCAATGAATTAATATTACCTTTCTTCTCTGTCTTGCAGGATTAAATGCATCAAGTTCTGTCCCTATAATTCGAGAGGTATGTCCAACAGTGTATATTTCATCCCTAGCATTCATTCCCTGCAAGATACTATGAATGCAGGTAACAAACTGTCGTATCAATATTCGCATCTCATGTGGAAGGTGGTGAAATTCAACCTCACCTGAAAAAGTAAGTGTAATTTAACACACTCATGATTATAATGGCTTTCTTCCTGTCAGTTACTAATTTTAAAGCATAACAACTTTAAAATAACATGTGTATTTCACTTATTACCTTACCTACTTTTTCTGAGCCTGACAAGTGAGGCTGATAGTACCATAGCTTTTCTGTATGACCTCGACATTGTTCTGGATGGTATAATCAATGACCAAGTCTATTTACTGAACTTATAATGACCATCAACTCACTTTGAATAACTGAGCACCAGTTCTATGCTTACTGAAATCAATGTAAATAAAAGTTCTTTCATTTTCCAAAACCACTAACAGCTTATCAATTACACTTCAAGCCAGTGAACCTTATTTGAATGAGATCTCTTTATTACATTCCTGTGTTCACATCTCACAACAGAGTCTTGTTCAGTGACAATTGGATGTACTCTGCTCCTTAGGGAAAGGTAGTACCATATGTTTCAAGTAAATACAGTAATCCCAACCAAACCCAGATACTCTGAATGTCAATCTTTCCATAAATCAAACATTTAGAAGATGTGTCACTGTCCTGGTTACAAGGGGGGATAACAGGTGTCATTCTGGGCTATGGAGATATGTTGTGCAGCTACTGCACACTCTGTCTATTAGCAAACTGAGTGCTGATTGGCTGCAACTTGTAAGCAAGCATCTGACTAATATGTGGTGTGCACATCAGCTCCTCTAGCATCGCTGTGTAGGTCTCTTAAATCTTTTCCACAAAATCATTCTAAATTCTGGCAGAACTTCTCATATGATTTACAATATCAATACATTTTAGGATTGCAGAATATTAATACCTTTGTTGTTTAAATCATAAAAGGCATACCGGTGATCAGAATGAAGGAAAGAAAATTTTAAGTGTTTAAGACAGTGAAAGTAGAAGACAATTTTGAAAACTGAGAAACAGTTGAAGTAAGAGCAACGAGGCAATACTTGGAAAGGTTTGAATAATTTTTCTTAAAAATGGGCTAAATCAAAGCATGCTTCCCTTCCTTTGTTGTTTATAGCTTTGCAAAGAGAGATTCAATGTCCAAAGGGCAAACATCACACACACTATGCTAGTAAAAAAAAATGTTTAAATACTCAAGGTTTACATACTTCAGAAAACCAAGTAAAAGTCAGCTTTGGTCAGGTTGCTGTGTGTGGCAACCTAGGAGTATAACAACTTAGCTACAGGCCTTGAATTGTGGTTAATAAATGTAAGTGTCCAGAGCCCTTGTTTCCCTGTTGACCACCCTAGGCAAGCATTAGTGATGTTAAAGTATCATTATATACAAGAGAATTAATTTTTTCCCAATCGCTGTCTTCCGCATCAACAAGGTAGCGCCAGGAAACAGACAAAGAATGGCCCAACCATTCATATACACACATATATATACATAAATGTCCATATATGCACATACATATACATAAACAGATATATACATATATACACATGTACATACTCATACTTGCTTGACTTCATCCATTCCTGTCACTACCCCGTCCCACAGGGAACAGCATCGCTACCCCTGCTTCAGCAAGGTAGCGCCAGGAAGACTGACAAAAAAGGCCCCATTCATTCACACTCAGTCCCTAGTTGTCATGTGTAATGCATCGAAACCACAGCTCCCTATCTACATTCAAGCCCCAAAGACCTTTCTATGGTTTACCCCAGATTCCTCACATGCTCTGGTTCAATCCACTGACAGCAAGTCAACTAAACAATAGGTCCTTTTGCGGCTGTTTTCAAGATGCCCCTTTTACCAATGTTAATGATACTATGAATGTACTGCTTAGGGCCTTCATGCTTAAAATTTCATTATTCTTGTAACGGCCATATCTGTTTTTATCGGTATAATAAAGTCTATCAATTAACTTTCTTTTAAATGATTGACTGTGCCCTGAACTCTGTAAGTGACCCAAATTTTTGTCTTACACCAACCATTTCTTCCTTTATTAGTTTAATAATACCATCATTTCAATCCACCTTTTGTTGCCCCTTTTCTCTCTCTGAAACAAATCAAATAAATGAGTTTAATGACATCAGACAAAGACATTGTGTGGGAGGAGTGTTTATTAAGACAGATATGGACCATGGTTGGTGCCCAATCTATGCAGCAAAAGTTACTTTTATTCTAATCTATGGTGGCACCATCTATCCTGCCATAAATGTTACATGCCAAGATTTTCAACAATGGTAAACATATTAGGTCACTCACCTAAATTTTCAACAGGTTTTATCTTATCTCCTTTAGCTAATGACTGCTGAAGCTTTGATATTCTTGGAATGTCGGAGCCAAGTAGAGGATATAACTTGGAAAATGATGGCATCATGAGCAGATTTTCTGAATATGGCACCACAACCAAAGGTATGTTGAATATTTCTACAGTGTAATGCTGTAAAAGTTAAACAAAATACAACTTACTATATTGTTTTCATGATTTGAGTTTTTTCTACTTCTGACAAGGCAGAAATTCAAAAATATATGAAAGATAACACCTAGCATTAGCTATTCTGTATTCAACTGCAGGCTTCAATATATACTCAAACAAAGAAGAGTTAAATGATACTTAACCTGGGTCATGTGCCTCTAAACTGAAGAAGCTACATCAAATTCATTCATAATCATTAGCAACCACTCAGTCAATCCATCTATCTATATCTCTGATGCCCATTTCCTCTGGGAATTCTCATTATGGGGGATGCCATGGCAAAAGAGTTCCCACTTATCTATGCTCTTAATATGTCCCTTGCATACACCATTCCACACATTCTTCTCCCATTTTTCTCCCTCCAGTTCTCTTCCTCTCTATTTCCCCATGTCACAGGTGATCTTCCTCTCACATCAACCCCCTTAAATCATACTATCACACACTCTACTCAAAAACTTCCCATCTTGCATTCTTTTCATGTACCCAAACCATCTCCAAGTATTACATTTAACCAACTCCATCACTGCATTCCCTGTCATACCAAATCTCTCATACACCCAACTCTGTCAATTTCCCATTTATGGGTATTTATGCTATCTTTCAATCTGCCAAAAGTATGCTTCAGAACAGACCCTTAAACTTCTGTTCTATTGTGGTATACTGTCTCTATCTCCAGCCTCGTGAATATGTGGTGGATCTAGTGCATAGTTTCATAGATCATCTATAAATATTCTCATTTCCATCTTTAAAATACAAAACTGTATATCATAATATTACCCTGTTGCCCATCCAAGTCAATACATCTTCCTCCAGGTCACTCATGAAGACACTTTCATCAGCTTCACGGCCACCATAGCTGGCATAAGTATGAACGTTGGGATGTGCAGATGTAATAATGATGCAGTATTGAAAACTGGAGGCTTGAATGATATCTTGTAATATGGTAACTGTTGTGTCTCGAACAGCACTGCTCACCATGAAAACTGCTTTCACATCCTCCTTGTGACCACTCTGGAGAGAAAAAATTATTTCTCTTCCTTCAGGTACAAGAATAATGATAATGGGAAATAACTAACGTACAGAAATGTTAATGTTCAGAGAATCTTTCCTTGCTAAATGGAGAGGTACCTCAAGCAAAATATTTGCCCATCTCAAATAAAGAATAAATATGAACAACTTAACAATACAAACATAAAATATTATAGAGCTAAATCTACCCAACTGTAGGTCTGAATCTAGCTTCTCTGAATGAAAAACTTTGATATGCAAATGAATAAAAAGAAGTATGTATATCAACTGCAGTCAATCAAGGAGCTATATCATGATTTACACCACATAATTGCTTATTCTGTAATTCATGAAATCAGGAAGAGAATCAATTAAAAACAATACTGAAAATACTTTCATTTCCTTATCATTTGGAGCTAGAAAAGCATTAAGATTAGCCAAGTTGATTACAATGTACATAACATGGCTGAAATGCTGAGACAGCACCTGATGAATGAACTTAGATGAGCCAAAGAGGCATATGGAAAAATAAGGACACACAGTGGAAAGTGATGAAATTAATGATAAAATAAAGATATTACAGAGATTTATCTGGGTATTTTGGGTCCACTTTGGGAATATCAACAACACAGCTTCAAAAAACGGGAAGTTTTAGGTGTTCAGGATGTTGTACACAGCAAAACAATTCTATAATTTCAGGAAGATTGTGAGTCTATTAGGCATTATGCCATAAAAACTTTTATGCAAGACATGCACCATATATTCCTAATCATGTCAAATAGTGGTCAAATAAAGGTAAATCCCTTCTTCACCCATTTCGCTGAAACCTTACCCCATGAACGAAACCCATAAGTTACTGGGTTAGCAATGGTAACAGTGAAATTCACTTCCCAAAAGAAAACCCACGTTAAGCCATACATTGACACTTACCTCAAAAGATGAGAATTCTTTCACATTCTTTGCTCCTGCATTGACTAGTCTGGTAAGACCACCACTCCAATGTAGACATTCTGCTGTGTAATTGTCAATAAACACAACAGCATTCTTAACCTTTTTGCAAGCCTCAGTCCACCAAGCTTCTGACACATGAACTGCACTAGCAGTCTGCATAGTAATATGCTAAAATCTGAAAATATAAAGCTTCGGTTACCACACTCTTTCAGAATACAGTTCTTAAGATTCTCAGTCTAGGCATCCTCAATAATCTATATTCAATTAATAATGAACTCAAAAGATTATATCTAAACACCTCATTAATCTAAAGTAATCTATGAAGTAAAGGTAGTATAATGATAAAAATACATAATTTAGGGTCATATTTGTCCAATTACTTCTTTTCTTGATAAATTCTGTATTTATCAATACTACAGCATCATCTTAGTCTTATTCTCGTATGGCTTTCAATAAACAGTGCGATAAAGCTGATAGCCCCAGGTCTAATTTTTTCCTGAAAAAAATTTACCAAAAATTTGAAGTTCATTTATAAATATTTCCTTTCTAGCTGATGGTATCAATCTTGAACTTTAACTTGTTTGGAGAGCAGTCATCTTCATTATAGCTATTCAGAAAATTTTCCTGACAAATATGGAAGGTTTGTTATTTTTCATAAAATTTTCACACACTTTCTTACGGTATGTCTTTTATTTTCATAAACAGGAATCTTTTAGCACAGCAACTTTTTAATTATGGTCTTCAATATCAGTGCTCTAAATGAAAAGTGACAGTAAACCACTATGAACAATCTGTCCAGTTTATACTCCACAACCTACATGAAATAAACACCAAGCAGTTAGATAATAGGGAGGATTATAGGGTCAGGAGCTTTTCTGATGTGCAACACTTCAGAATAATTCTGTTTAATGATGTTTATGAATGTTAAAACCTTAAATGTGCTTCTGAATATGAATGGCATTCACCAAGGTAAGCATATTCATATGCAATGTGATCCAACTTTGCTCAAGAAGAATCCATTTCTCTTTTTTCTAAACAGAAAGATAAAGTATAGCATATATGGTAACATTACAAAATCACGATTTCATTCATTTTTTATGACCTATTCCAGAAACTATGATATATCATTGGTTAAGTTTGGTAACACTCTACCAGAATATCAAGCGGACACTTCTTGAGTTTAACTCGGACTGTAGATTCCTATGTATTAAACAAGGAAACTAGATCTTAACATGATTTGTACGCACATCTGCTAAATATCATTCATTTGTTCCCACAATTTTCCTCACTGATCATCTCCTAAGCCCCATCCTCTTCAGTCAAGTATTCTGCGGTACAATGGACCATAAATACTGTACGAAATTTCATATCATCTTACCAAATGATATATCAGCACAGGTAGTTCAAATAGTATGCCAATACGGTCCATTTTCCTTGCGCCACTTTATAACTAAATTTATTAAATCATTTTGTGCAGAAACCAAAAAAATGTTTACACTGACTAAACCCACACTCACCCTTGATATACTACCATAACTTTTACTATAACTCAATAACATCCCAAATTCAACCTCTGCCACTATTACTATATTCTTTGAACCTTACACTTGCATTACTGAACAAAATTACTCAATATCCAGAGCTGTTTACCGTTACATCACCTTATATTAGGCTACACAGTGATGACCCTAATGAGATGGTCTCCCACAGCCTGACTGGTCTTGTGCCCCAACCCTGAGCACTACATTTACACATTACAAATGGTACTTAATCCTTAACCCTTGGTCTTAACACGTGGCAGATACAAGCAAACTTTCACACTAGCTAACATTATTCATGCCACTATCTTGCACCAATTTTCATTACAGAATAATTACCTTAATATCTAGCGTGTTCTTGTGAACAGCTGATCGCCGATCACCACTTTGTTGACGTGTGGGATACGCACAAATTACAAATTTAATTTTCTACCATTTTTAATGTCTTAAGATATGATAATGTCTCTAAAAAAAAATATCACTCTGTAAAATGATTCCGTTCCTTCATTATAACATTAAACTCTCGGCGATATGAATGTAATGTACTAGTGTTAGAATCACCAAGGACGGTGTTTTAAGAGTACAATCTCCTCAGACTCTTTCAAAATGTATGATAAGACCATTAATTAGTAAAAATATGTTCTTTAAAGATGAAATTAACTATTATCAAGTAACAATCAAGTGTTGGGGATAATTCTAAAACCACATCCTTTACGAACTAAGTTCCAGTTAAATTGTAGTTCATGCATGTCGCGTTGCAACTTTCCTTATCAGAATAAATACATTTTCATGCATTAATCAGGCTAAAGTTTTTGACCAGAGGATGACGAAAGCCTGCAAGCCTGTTGGGTAAAGGTGGCTACGGGTTTCTTTCATCCCAAAAGACACTGGGTTCGAAATTAGGATCGCTAGCCCCAGTCTCGCCCAGATGACCATATTCCCTCTCTTCGCTGAAAAGAGTATGAGTCCAAGGTACCCAAGTCCCTTAAACTGGTTCATTTGCGCAGTCCCCGATATCTGCGAGATGAAACTTGCGCTGGGTGCCTTATTCTTATTCTTTTTTTGGAGTGGGTTCCACGGCTGGGAGAGGACTTGAGCCTTTCTACAGCAGGAAAAGGGACCCTGGGTTCTCTGTGGGACGTCTTCAAGATCCACCAGGACAAAGCACTGGGTTTTACTGCCGTTGCTTGGCTGTGATGGGAGAGTAAACTATTGATTGACTCCAAAATCCTTTATCCTGTCTTTATTTTTCATGGAGACAACCTGTTCCGAGTCGTTAGCAATAATGATTTTTTGTTTCAAGCTTTGCCTCTGTTGTTGATAACCTACAGCATATCGAAGTTGACAGCCAACTACAGTAATGATAGTGATTCATTTGCGATCATCCACCATGAACAATAAAACCATGATTATTGCACAGACAGTGGTTAGTAATACTAGTATTTTTTTTTTTTATCAGAATTACACCCATGTGTGAACAGAAGACTGAAAACTAGTAGAGGCAACAGCCCGGATGGATGAGTGCAGTACGATTGAAGACAATTGAACAGTAATGGTAAATGGTAATGATTATAATGCGCAGTCATTTGTAAGATAAAAAAATGAAATCAGAACCTAAATTTTTTGTTCGAACCTAAGCCAGGGAAACATACATGTATATATCCATACCTGGATGGATATCTAGACATTTGTAAAGCAAACTTAATTGCAACAGGTAATGGAGTATTTTGCGAGCAGTTATCTATCATTACCAGCAAGCGGAATGGAGTACAATTTCACAAAGACCTTTTCTCGCCAAGAGTCCATCCTTTCCCTGCTTCCCAGTGAAGTGCAACCTGATACCTGCATGAAAAAATTACTTGATATCCGCTGGATACGATAATAATCACCGAACCATCTGTTGCTTGTCATGGCTTACTCGCTTCGTGTAAGTATGAAACAGGTTCCGAAACTCCGTACCTAAGAGTGAGCCAATTACCAATGACCACATTTGCTTCCTAATGTACTACGTTTTTCGTTTCAAGGTTTGCAACATGTATCAGTAGTATTTTACAAGTGTAAATACAACTAGTATTCACAGAGCCCTGATTAATTTCTTCATTTTTTTCTCTTTAATAAAGATGACCTTGAGTTTTTTTTTCCTTGCTATGTCATTACATAATATATACATATAAGCCCTTCTGTACTACAGAATTAGAAGGGCTGAGGTTCGTTAGTAGAAGGCTCAGCAGAATAAAAATAACATTAAAGCATTGTGTTTTAATGGTAAAGTAGAAAGTGATGGACCAAAATAAAGGAACAAAGTAGAGGGGTAATTATATCAATCAGATATTTTTCTTTTCTTAGTTAATTAGAGTCCTTTCTAGCGATACTCGCGCGCACACGGGTGGAAGGGGGGGGGGGGGTGTTATTTCATGTGTGGCGGGGTGGCGGCGAGAATGGATGAAAGCATGTATGAATATGTTCATGTGTATATATGTATATGTCTGTGTATGTATATGTATGTATACGTTGAAATGTATAGGTATGTATATGTGCGTGTGTGGGCGTTTATGTATATACATGTGTATGTGGGTGAGTTGGGCCATTCTTTCGTCGTTTCCTCGCGCTACCTCGCTAACGCGGGAGACAGCGACAAAGTATGATAAAAAATAATCTAAAAATGAATAAAAAAAATTAATTATATACATATATATATATATATATATATATATATATATATATATATATATATATATATATATATATATATATCATATCGGGATTCGAATCAGGCTTCAGAAGTTCAGTACCCACAATGCTCTGGTCAGAGTGGGTACAATAAAGGCCAAGCTAACAGAGAGAACCAGTCACAGTGGTGTCGCCACCTTGAGTAGTGCAGTGCCCCTCCCCAGTCCACCTGCTGCTGATCTCGCAATGGCTCTCCGACTTAGTGAGACAGTGGGGGACGAAAGGAAACCTAAATTCGCCGAATTAAACAACCTGATTTCGGAGAAGGTAATTCGGAAATGTTTATCAGTTCAAAAGTAAGTAATAGATGACTTTTTTTTTTTAAAGTACACTGCATAACACTCGCGTTTCCTCGATAGATTCAAACTCATAGATAATGCAATCTAATGCCGACAATAGGGTGACTAGTGGAATTTGTCTTGCTTTGCTTAGTGTTGAGCGATGATATATATAAATCCACATTAGATTCTCCGAGGTCATACAAAATGAAGCTACTTAAAAAAAAAAATCTTATATTTTGCGCTATGTCCCAACAGAAGAAATAAGATAAAAACAAGAGAAAAAAATTTGACTTTGGCATTCATACGTGGGAAATAAATGGAGAACAGTTTAATTGGACACAAATATCATAAGGCTAGGGTGAGCCAGTAAACACTTGGGTTATGAGCAACGCTTCAAGGTGACTTTTAGTTTTAAGTTCAGTTAATCAGGAAAAAAGGCGCATATCGGTTATTTGTGGTTCCCCTTAGTGAAAGAAATTTAAGCTCCTCTTATGGAAGGGAAACCTACATTACGTTTGAGACATAAGCAAGTTGATGAGTATTCTTGACCCTTATAATCAACCACAAATATCATTCACCTGCTGCAAGTGATCCAAACCGGGGTTTCTGATCCCTGAACTACATACATGGTATCGAAGTCTATTTCACAGATCTTTTAAAAACATTTCTGTTACGGATCCCACACCGTATTATAAGTACGTATGTTTAAAACACTTTTAGAATTCTATGCTCGCGGTGGCAACATTATCTGGTGAGAATCGTACACCCAAGGCCATCTGAGCATGTTTACCCGAGTGACTTGAGATTAGCACCCTGTGTTTTTTTTCTAACATTTACGATCTGATATTGTACGGACAATACTGTTAGTAAATCATAACTTGAAATGTTGAGGAATAAAATACTTTACATTTGTTACATGATAAAGTGGGTGTTACCGGACTCTGCCAGCTTCTGGTTATGCCCTCGTTAAACTCGCTCCAAGCAAGCCGTCCATTGTTTACTGCTGGCGATAAAGGCATCCTATAAGCTATAGGATCCTTTGGAGAGGGGGGTGTTATAATTATACTGCAGGTGCCCCTGGAGAGGATGTCAAGGTATAATAATGAATACTAGTAAATTCGAAATTCAAATTTGACAATGCCACTTGTATGGAAATTCTCGATCAACGGTGTAGGTGATGTAATCTATTTACCCTATTGTAAGTCGGGACAATAAATTCCGCCTTGAGGGATCCCATTACGAGTTTCACCTTGACTAGTTATATATATATATATATATATATATATATATATATATATATATTATTGCAGTGGGTCCCAATAATCCACGTGATCTTGCATTTGCTGATACAACAGAAACCGAGAGTCGATAAGTCGCAAGGACATATTCGTGGAATTGCATCGTCTGTGGTAAATAACATCTCGTATCTACCAAAGGATATTAAGTCCTTGGTATTTATCGTGTTAGTGTGTGTGTATATATATATATATATATATATATATATATATATATATATATATATATATATATATATATATATATATTTTCCTATGAGTCCACGGGGAAAAAGAAACGCGAACTTTTCGTGTTTCATTTTCCCCGTGGACTCGTAGGAATATCTTCGTCACGCGCAAAATTGTGATCCTTTCCTATATATATATATATATATATATTTTTTTTTTCTTTCTTTCAAACTATTCGCCATTTCCCGCATTAGCGAGGTAGCGTTAAGAACAGAGGACTGGGCCTTTGAGGGAATACCCTCACCTGGCCCAATTCTCTGTTCCTTCTTTTGGAAAATTAAAAAAAACGAGAGGGGAGGATTTCCAGCCACCCGCTCCCTCCCCTTTTAGTCGCCTTCTACGACACGCAGGGAATACGTGGGAAGTATTCTTTCTCCCCTATCCCCAGGGATATATATATATATATATATATATATATATATATATATATATATATATATATATATATATATAGTGTAAAGTATAATAGATACTGTGAATATCCATGAGTAATTATAATCTTGTTTCCATTACAGCTGGGTGGCAGAGTCCTGTTCGCGACTGATGACTGGTTTGCTGTAGCCGAGAACCTCCTTAAGGTAAATGTCTTTAGAACAATTTGTGATGACCATAGTGGTGGCATCGATTCACTTTGCAGAATATTGAGCAGAGTGACATTATCGGGTGTAAGATAGTGGTGAATCCAGCAGAGAACGGCTCGAGTTATCACAACACATTTATACAGACGTGCTCTTACATTATAAAAAGTTTGGTCAGATACATAACTGTACAAGAATCAGCTGCCGGGTTTAGATGGAGGACATTTAAAACAGATTTTGCCACTATATATATATATATATATATATATATATATATATATATATATATATATATATCCTAATGGTATGGGACGACCTACTTTGTGATTAAAATACAATATTTTGTTCTGAATTTTCCGTTGGCAGTGAAATGACAAACATTATAATCGGATCGAATAAATTTTGGATGAAACGATTAAAGTTTACTCAAAATAAAGGCCTTTGCCAGGCTTGTCGTGAAGAACCTTTACACACATGCTATACTATTTTTATACATTCACGCAGCATAACTGGTATACAATATGATAACCTAAAATTCAAGGTTAATGTCAATAGAATAATAAAGATTAACTTTTTTTTCTGACAGCTGAAATTAGTTCCCCGGTATATTTATTTTGTAGGTTGTGGGAATTTATCACTACTGTAATTTTTTTTTGTCCAAAGGGCAGATGACTTCAAGGACGCCTAGTCTCGCGCGGTGTAAGCCTGCTCAATTCTGGCTGTGAATAACACCCTCGCACAGGCTTTTCTCTCTCTAGTTTCGAAAGATTACGTTATGGGTGGACACGTACATGACACATAAATGCATGAATCCATAAATGTTCGCAAATATACCCCAGCAGTGACAGTTGGTCTCTTTTTGCGAACAAATATATATGTTTGCATCAGTTGCAGGTTCAATATACCAAGGTCATGTTCTGCTGGGCGAGGAACAGCAGCTTGGCTTGCCACTGTATCTACTCCGCCAGGCTATATATAAGAGTTGGTAGGCTGGTTCAGCAATGACATTGTTTGCAGTGGAAGAAAATAAATGTCTATTCTTTCGGAGCAAAAAAATTGCTAATATATCCGCTACTTCCGTCATGTCTACGTGGAGGTTGGGTGCCTTCCTCCCTCACCATGTCCACGTACCCAAGGCCACGAGGAGCATAACTGGCGTAACTACTTGAGCAGTTATATAATCACTGGCAGCTATCCATGTTATAAAACAAGAGGTGGCTGTCACAACACTATGAAACCTCGGGTGGGTGATGGTTGTTTAAAAGCAAGGCACGATCTGTAAAGATGAAGTTTATGAGCGCTTAGCTTTACCAACAATTGCTATTACGGTAACATAGTAAGAAATTTTGTGTTGCTGTGATTAGGAAGCTGTGGGTGACCTTTTAATCGCGATGGAGATGAACATGTCATGATCTTGCATGTTTGTGATGGGGAGGGAGATGTTTGTTTTGCATACGCGCGTTACCTATATGTAGTACTTATTTGTCCACATGGAAAAGAACCTTTACATAGAGCTCCACTTCTCATCCTTGCATATTTTTTGTTATATGTTTGATTTGATATTGGTTTTAGTCGTATGTCGACTTGGTTCGTTCCAAGTTTCCACAACACGTTCTTCGTCCCCTCTGTACACTTCGTGTGTGCTTACTATTTCATTAACTTCTTCGCTTGTTAAGAAGAGTTTTACACTCTTGTTGCTTTTTTTTTTTTTTTTTAACCTTATACACGTGTATGAACCATGACTTTTTGCATCCGAACATGTAGGAAACTTTACACTCTGGTTCTGCTATCTACCCGTACACCACAATAAGCTTTGGATATTTCGAATTTTACTTTGGTGGGGCTTATATACGTCGGCCTAAATTATTTTCGTCTTGCCAAACGTGGTATAGCGATTAGAATGCCTGACCATGACACCTTTACGGGCCCTGCCGACCAGGGTCGAGCGCATTATTCCAATCCTAGTTGCACCAGTCAGTGGGTCCAGTCACCCTAGCTATTCATCCATCCCAAGGGTTTGGTTTGAGTACCTGGCCGAGTCTAGAATATACATATGTATAGCGGTAATGGGATGGCTATGATTAGGACCCCAGTTGCCCATACCGTCTCGGGTAACAAAAAAAAAAAAAAAAAATCTATCAAAAATAGTTCACCTGTAATGTGGAACCAAATTATTCTTACTGTAACCTAATTTCGTTAGTTATGCTTGAACATGAAGCGTCAGAAATAAATCTTAAATGAATCGACATATGAAGTTAAACTATTTAAGTTTCTACTTTAGTACGGTATCTTTCTTTGTTATAATCACTGAAGCATCTACCATCAAAGCCTTAAAAACCATAATGTCAGACCAACGTCTAGAGTGCGTTTGCCACAAACTTCACTGTTAAGTGGTATCTTATTTATTACTTTTGGCGGGAGACTGTCTCTTGTGCTGGTTATTCTTGTAGAAATGAAACTACAGCAAAGCTAGTAAATGCATGGCATATCATGGGCGCCATTGATCTTCTTGGATCTACTTTGCGACTTGAGTAATTCCTTACGTTCTACCGCTCGCAATCATTCTACTGAGGGTGGTCTTGACGTAGTGTTGCTACAAGAGAGGCCAATGGAGTGATGTAAACTGGGTAAGTTGGCGGATGGTCTTGATAACGTTGGTGTTTGCAGGAGAGCCTACCGGAGTGGCGGGAGGGAGAATTCACGGAGTGCGGCAAGTGGATGGACGGCTGGGAGACGAGGAGGAGGCGCAAACCCGGCCATGACTGGTGCATTATCAAGCTGGGTAAGACTTTGAAGTGTTGCCTAACACTCGTTCACCCCCACACGCTTGCTCACAACTCTCCATGTTATTCTATAACTAAAATTAAACTGTGCAGTCGAGAGCGCTTGTTGTTTTCAGGGAGTTATTCTTTAATTACAATTAACAGCCAGTGTTGGATCGTTAAAATATAGTCTAAAGAGAAGTGTAAATCCTTCTAGTGTGAATTTCAACTTTGTAGTAAATTTTTGAAGGTGTATTGACATTCCCATATAAGCTGCAGTATGTACTGCTACGTAATATTGGAAAACTAAGTTACATTGTGAACTAATAAGGTGAAATATTATCAACCAGGCTAAACCTAGTGTTGCTAAGGTGATTATTACCAAGCTTAATATATAATACACGAAGCTACCAAAGGTAATAACCAGTACTGTAAGGTAAATACCCTAAAAATTTAGCAACACCTACTTTAAGTAAGATGTCCAGCTTATGCCATCTATCACGATACAATTGTTCTGATTAGGCCATCTACCGTCTAACGAATGGTAATGTAATGCTTTCTACCATGTACCAAGCCACACTTGCCGCTAGTAAGCTAATTTCTTAAACTGGAAAGAGGCTACTAATGTCTATACACATGACAGGAGTACCTGGGGTGATCGAGGGAGTGGACGTGGACACCTCTTACTTCACGGGGAACTTTGCGCCCAGGGTCTCCCTTCAAGCAACTGTACTCTCAGAGCAAGGTCTGTATCCAGATCTCACTGTGCCTGTATCTTTCTTAAATACATTTTTTTTCTATCCTTTTTGCCTATTCTTTTAAATATCTACCACTTATTTTCTTACTCTAGGTTTCTGGCAAATCTGGAAATCTTGTGAATTGAAACCTTAATAACATATCTTGAGTATGTACTAAGGCAAATTGCTTCATCCCCCCAAAAAAAATTACAATACATTTCTCTTGGTTTGATTGATATTTCATCTTACCGGGCCATCCCTGTTAATGATTGTGCCATGTTTTGTCATGTATGAATCGGTGGCAAATGTCGTCTGTCTTTTGACTTTAATCTCATAATTTGACGAATCGAATCTATCTTCCCGAGACATGACTTAGGTCCTTACCTTCTTGGTGACTGCCGAGGCTGATGCGAATGACTTGTGTTGCAGATGAAGCCATAATTCCAGAGAGGAGGAGCGTCTTTGGTACGGAGGCCAGCAACGACAGCCTCATCCAGATGGAGACGCTACACAGTGAGGTATGCCCGGCTCCATTTCCTAATCCGTGAACAGTTACATATTAGTTTCTCTAGCAATTTTTCGTCCTCGTAGTATCAAATATTAGAACTGGTATATATGTAATAAAACTAATAATTCGTAGTATTCCATGTTTTCAAACACGGCGGCGACAGCCAAAGTTGAGCTTAACAACTGTAGTTGGGCACCATGAAGTATATAGAAGATCCCCCCTCCCTCCTGTAGCGACAAGGACTTGCCTGTATTTTTCTTCTTTTTGCAGAAATGGGAGACTATAATACCGATGACGGACGCGCGGCCTGGGTACCGGGACACATGCCACACCTACATGCCTTCTACTTCCAACCACCGCTTCACCCACGTCAGGTTCAACATCTTTCCCGACGGAGGTGTGGCTAGGTTAAAGGTGTTCGGCTTCGCTGTACCAGATTGGTCTCTTGTTGCCCCATCCCAGGCGAGTCCAAGTTTTCATTCCCATTTTAAGTTGACTTTCCTTCCCATTCTTGAATCTTGTTTTAGTCTCGCGTTCCGTTTCAAGAAACTGGTTCTCTGTAAATGGAAGAGAAGTATGCTATACTGTTATATAATTTTCAGATAAAAACTCTTCGTTTTTTTTTTTTTTTTGACAAGATAAACTGATCACAAAACATGCCTTTTTCTATGACAGACGAGCTGGTAATCATAACAGGCACTTAAGACTGTTATTTGCAAGTTGAATAGGATATCAAAGACTTTATCCAGTTTCATAGAGTAACCTCTAACATTTTTTTCCCTAAAAATAACTGCTACTGATCTAGGATAAAAACTCGACCGTAGAAAATGGTTTGGATTATTTTTTTTGGCACTCAAAAACCAAGATTTTTCTTCAATTATTGGAATAACACGGCTGTATTGTTAAATTCTCTGCAAAGTATTATCTATGTTTTCGAGAGAAGTCTGCACATAATCTGAAATGATTCATAACAATGATGTACCCTATAAAACACTGTATCCCGAAACTTCAACTCAAATGGTGATAAAATTATACTGAAAACAAACTTCTTAATTTCAATGGTGTTTTAATAAACAGTTGTTGGACCTGGCGGGCGTGAGCAACGGGGGCGTTTGTCTGGAGTACAGCGACGCCCATTACGGCCACCCGCGCAACCTCATCAGCCCAGGTCGAGGAGTTACAATGGCCGATGGGTGGGAAACTGCGCGTAGGCTAGACCGACCGCCAGTTCTCGTTGGTTAGTTGTGTGTAATTTGTAGTCTGCATGGTCGTCTGTCATGATTGTCAATACTAGGATACCTTCCCGGTGATAAGTCGGGATTAAGCTATTACTAGACGAACGCATTGGCCACCAAGTGCCCGGATAATACATTATCACTCTAAACAGAAGAAAGATTCGTGAAACTAGCACAATTGAGAATATAGAGCTCGAGAGACATATATCATGGCTTATTATGAGGTTCCCATGTGTTGTTGCAGGCCAAGCTGGTGGGGTACTGGCAGTCGCGGGGTTCGAGTGGACGGTCCTTCGCCTAGGGCACCCTGGCAAGATTTCCAGGATCGAGATCGACACACACCACTTCAAGGGCAACTTCCCCGACTCCTGCAGGATAGATGGATGCTTTCTCCAGAGCCAGCAGAAGGAATCCGAGGGTATAGGGACGAATGACAGCTTGTGGCAAGTTATATTACCTCCACAAAAGGTAAAGTTCTAAAATTTGTTTCAAGTTGGTGGAACTACTTTGAATTTCTCTATATACAATGTTTAATTAAGCGCGATTAAAACTACAGGCAAAAAAATCAAAATATCGAAGATTCAAATTGCGGATCTCTTTTTTTTAATTATTGCATTAGTATGAAGCGGATGAATGTTCATACTTCAGATGCAATATAGAGATTTTATCAATATCTTGGTAAGTTTTGGACACGTGTTTAAAGCATTATCAAATGAGAATTTTAGGAAGGAGTAGATGGCGATAAACATAGTAGTTGGATTTGTCTCGAAGGATAATGTGTGGCTTCTCCACATGCGATGGCACTTGATAGATTCACATGTTATGTCCCTTGATGAGGTGGGCTTAGTGTTGAAGCTGATCATTGCTCATTTCGTACTCGCAGGGTATGTTTTGAAAAAAAAAAGTTTTTATATTTGGTGACTGGTAATATTATTTACCCTACCTGACTAAGGGTAGTCGAAAATAAACTTTAGCTAATTTGTGTGAATTTAAACGCAATCATTGTGTATTGCAGATGAGGGCACACTCCCTTCACCACTACGAGAGTGAAGCGCTGTCGCTTGCCACGCCAGTATCACACGTCAGGATCGTCATGGCTCCTGACGGAGGCATCAGCCGCGTCAGGATCTTCGGCCATATCGTTAACTAGTTTACATCCAATATGTGGCGGCTCCATCAACAATGGCAGCAGGACACTAACTCCGCCGACACGAAGAAAGCAACTAGTCACCACTGTGTTCCAGCGCCGAAAGACGAGACTTCATGTTTACGCTGCTTTGCTTTTCACATTTTTTTTTTACTAATAAGTTGTTTGACTAAAATTATTTATTATACTTTATTAGTAATAAAGTTCTTTGCTGTATCACCAATAGTATCATTTGATACTCCTACACTGTTCCCCCTCACATTATATGTACTTAAAATTTTTTTGCTATTTTTCTAAACTGTAATTGATCCATGAAAATGTATTATGGTACAAGGACGTCCTATAAATATCATACATATAGTAGAATGCATTTTTGACCAATAATGACAAGATCTTGAAGTGACCAGAAGAGTTCTTAATAACGGAAGAGTTCTTTCTAAAAATGTCTCTTATCTTCATACTGGCCTGAGACTGGGCCTTATTATAAAGTGACCTTCCACCGACTTCATCGCATCTGTGGCACCTTAAAATTCGAGTAATATCTACATTTGTTGCCCTCCGTTTGAGCCTTTCTGTAGCCTTAAAATTGATCTCTTGAACATTCTTAAATACAGTACCCGCCATTTGTTGTCTTGTTCATCTTTTCTTGATACATTTGCTGATCACTTGTGTAAATTCTGGTACCACTTTGTCCATTCACTACCTTGTCTGTCAGATGACCTCCAGTAAGTCTATCTACTGTCCACTTCATCCATCGACTGTCCATTGCTTAGCCGTATCCCTGTCCTCCACTTACCCCAACTAATGTCCTTCATATGACCTGGGAAAGAAAACTGTATCCCCCTTGGACCAAGTCTCGTAATATGTCAACATATCCCTATTGAACAATAGGTAGTAACGACACACGGCCATTGTTCGCCCAGGATAAACCACACCCACGGTCGGTTCAGAGTCCTACGCCTCTTCATACATTGTGTAACTTCCTGTTGACGACGACGTTATATAATCGCTAATATCCATGTTTTCACTATTTTGTAATGAGGCGTGTCAACTAATCTCCTAGACTTGCCAATTTTCGGAGAGTACTTTGCTGAAGAAATATTTCTTCATTACATTGACGCGAACACTAGATAAAGTCTTGTGTTCCGTCGTACTGGCGCACCGTTGCGTCAGTCGTACCCGTCGACGGCAAGGGTGACGTTACATATTCTAATGCCGGAGGGAATTTGAAGCTTTGCGCCCACACTGCTGCAGGTGTAGTGTACGATCCCTCTTCCCTGGTTCGTGATACCATAATTGTAACTGATAAATCGATTACCAACTGTAATAATCGGTAAAATTTAGAGGAAATTGACATCGCAACGTATATGCTTTCGCAACGTATATGCTTACCTTTGAGAGAAACGGAACGTCGAAAGGTTCCACGTCTTAATGGAGTACATCTTTCTTTTAGACTGACACTGTAATACCCGACGTGGGGTTGACATCGCAGGGAATAATGCTCGGATCATTTCCCTCGCTGCTCTCTAAGGAACCCGCTAACAAACTCCTGGCACATTCTTCGACTCCCACCCAGAAAAACCCGCTCCTCCAGCCTGTAATCGTGAAAGATGCAGACATCAGCCATCTGGAGATAGTGATAGACATTGCCCAATCACCCGGACCCACACAGAAGGCGAAGCTTTTACTGAAATACAGAAAAAGAAAAAAATCTGGAACAAGCTAAACAAATAGTTTGGGAGGGTGGGATTTTGTTTTTAAACAGGCAGGATCTGCTATGAAGGTCAATGCAAATTATCTTAAAATTATTTCCTGGAGTACAATAAAGAACAGGGGTGGGTGGGGTCTGATAAAGGCCCTTCCCCACCCACCACGCAGGAGGTTGTATAGCAGTGTACTGCTCCACCAGTAGCTCGTACGCAGGGCTCCTGATGGTATATATATACTTCGCCGCACTTCACAAACCCTACAATCTTCCGTGACACACACTTCTCCCAACATATCTACGCCTGTTGATCGAGGTAAGTATAAATCTTTATGTACATCAACCTCGAATGACTATGCACATTTTGTTTGTATGAGATGGTTACTTTTTGTGCTCGATTTTCCCCCCTAATAAATAGTCAAAATGTAACTTTGTAGTGATACATTTTCAGCTCCAAGCACAGTTTAGTACCCAAGGTATCTTAATTATATTCAATATTGGGGATAGATTTGTTAAATGTCGAGTCCTCGTGTCTTAACCGATTGAACACAATGGCACGATCTCTTTAGAGGTTGTCAATATTTGGCCTGACCTCTAAGGGTCAAGTCGAAGGTCACACCATCGAATGAGAGTCGTGCCATCACGCTCGAGGACCGTGCCGTCATACTCAAACGGTTAATATGAGAACCTAGCAATGATATAGCCTAATTTACATAAATGGCGTCAGGACCTTTCACGTATGTCACATTACTGTTTACACTTTAACATCCATACTCCACATTCACACTCTGTATTCCAATGCCTGGACCTGTAGTTCATGTACGTTGTATGTCAGTGATAACAGCAAAGTCCCCCATCTCCTTTCCGTCACCCAGGTCACCACCTGTCATGGGTATTCGTCCTGAGATTCATCTGGGGTCATGGCTCATCATTTGGGTATTCATCACCACATCGAACTCGGAAGGCCTGAACCTGAAGCCCGTTATAGGTAAGTGGACCAATCCGTCCAGTTCCTGATTTTGACATCAAATGGAAGACTGCACCACAGACTGACCCGCCTTTTCAATATTCATAACAGTGTTAAAAGGAATCTTAACCTATTGCATGTTATAAGTAAGTGATGCTTCCTTCAGAGTTCCTTAGTTCGATTTTGGTGTTGATAAATATTAACTTGGTACTTGCTACAAGTGAGCAGCTCAGCTTTTTTGATTTCCTGAGGAGGCTTAAGGCCTTGACCATTTCCAGTCATACCTCAGTGGTGATGATAGCCAAGTACCACTGCGTGAACTGAACTTTGACCCGGGTTTGCCCTTTTATCAGGCATCCTGTCGCAAGAGTTGTCAAGCAAGATGGATGACAAGACTGGAAACCTATACACCTCCTACATTGCTGCATCTTACGTCAAGTTCATGGAGTCTGGTGGGGCCAGGGTTGTCCCTATCATGTAGGTGGTTTTTGTTATATACTGTACTGAGGTAAACGTTTACTCAAGCATGCATTCACTACAATACACATATTCAAATAGACTCAAAATAGGTTCATTCACTTATAGGTACTGACACACTCGTGTGTTAAGACAACCATACATGCACTCTCATAATTCAATACATTTAGGCATAGTCCAGCCTAGATCAAAATACTTAATTCATAAATCAAAATAATTTTTGAGTGTAAAAATACAAATCATCATGACTGCTTTAGTGTGGCAATGTTTTGTGTGCTTTTAATATTATATATATATATATATATATATATATATATATATATATATATATATATAAAATTGGTTTTTCTTATATCACCTTTTTGAGCATGATGGTATGAAACCAGCACAACAGTGCAGTCATCAGGTATGGTAGTCTGACCCTTGAAGGTCAGATAAAAAACCAGGCCATCATACCCAAAGGTTGTTCTGTCATCACCTAACAACTGTACCACCATGCTTAAGAATGGTACTGTCAAGCTCAAGAGTCATGCCTTGGTACAAGAGGTGTTACTGACCCCAGAATATGAGACCTAATATCAGCCTCTTTTTTTTTTTTTCTTACCTCAGGATCAACCAACCAGAGGAGTACTACCGAGGTGTTATCAATGCAGTCAATGGGTGAGTTGTGAGCCTGGCACTGGTTCCTGGTGTTGAGACAAAAAAGGAGCACTACCTCACAAAATTAGGATGAAAGTATATTTCTTGTAGAGAATAGACAAAAATAAAATCTCTGCTTTCGAATGACTTTCAGTATAAGGGCACAAGATATATGATGGAACAGAGATCAGATATACTTTCCTCACTCTGGGTTCAAGACAAATGAGCAAGTTTTCCCATTTCTGCAAAAGGCTAGTGTTCCCCGGTGGATCATCATCCTTCCGGTCCCTAAGCAGTGGCTATGGCAGGGCCGGCAGCCTCCTTTACAATCTGGTGCGAGAGGCTAAAGAAATGAATGACACTGAGATCCCACTCTTCGCCACTTGCCTGGGCTTTGAGATGCTCCTCTACCTGGATGCTAACAAGATCAACCCACTGTCCAGATGCAATGCCAGCAACCTGGCTGATCCTCTGAACCTAAGCCCAGGTGAGAAAAATGAAACGATCAACGACATGACAGATAAGAGGGCTTGGGTAACCAGGGAAAGGTCATGTATCTTTTGAAGGACATTTAACAACAAAGGTTCTTCATGCTAGGTAAGAAGTCCAAGTATCAAAGGAGAGCCTTAGGCTTGATGCCTTCCCTTTTCAGATTTCGAGCAGACTGAGATACTGGGTTCTGCTTCACAAGATGTGCTTAACACACTAACTACCACCAACAGCACCAGCAACTTCCACAAGTACTGTGTCACGCCTCAGGTATGGACCCCAACCTATTCGACCTTCTTTCCCAGTTAGCAGCCCTTAGATCACAGCCAGCATTGGTTATAACTTGACCTTAACAGTTCATAAGCCTAAAACTTTACCAAAACAGCCAACCAACCAACTCATCCCTTAATCCTTAAGTTCTAACCTTAGATACCAACATCATTCAATGAACAACAGATATAAGCCCCAAAACTCAGATCACAGTCTTCTCATATCTCTCAAAATACACTTAATTTTCCAAGTTTCATAATGAAATTATGCACTTATCAAAAAGTTTAATCCCCTTGTACTAAATATTCTGGCACTTTGCATTCTTCAAAATATTCTACTGCTAACTTAACAAGGCACTGTTGCCAATACACCATACCATGTACTGTCTGTGCTGAACATATTAGACTTCTCCTCTTGGTTTGAGTTGTCTTACTGACTAGATAATGCATCACAGAGGTTCAATGAGCTGGATCTGCAGAAGAACTACACTATAGTGTCTACATCATTTGATCGTGAGAAGGATGATGAGTACATCTCTACAGTGGAGCATAAACGACTCCCCATTTATGGCACTCAATGGCACCCTGAGAAGAACAGTTTTGAGTGGGCATTCAGTTCAATCCCCCACTCACGAGAAGCTATTAGGGCAGCTCAATACTTTGCAAATTTCTTTGTTGAAAAAGGTTGGTAAGAATGTGTGTGTGGTTTGGGTGGGTTTGAGTACCAACATATCCTGGCTTTGTTTTGCAATATTTGTCAGACACCCAGTGCCTGAGATGTGTGTGCATGTGCTCCTTTGTAATGTATGTATGTGTTTTATAGCTGTACCTACCTAGCTATGGGTTCTTACTATGATATAACCATAATGGCAGGGCTAGTGCGAAGTGCTTGCTGCATGCCTTTCTTGATGAATTAGACCATTCTTCTAGTTACCACCTGCATTACTTAATCATCTATTCTTGGCTCATCTGGGACTGACCTCAACATGTTAAGTAATCTTTTGAATGTTTCTGTAGTTGTTTCATGCATGTTTCTTCTTGGGGCAGTACATTCTAAAACTCCTGGTTGGGTTGTCATATGTTTTTGTTTGATTTATTTTCGATTCGTTCCATGGTATTCTTGAAGATTCAATATCTCTGCATCTTTCTTGCTGAGACCCTCTCAAGTTTATAACTTCAATCTGTTACCAGAGAGTGACAGAATGAATCTATTTCTACTACTTTGTACAGTACAGGGAGGGAGCTCTACACTTGTGGAGGCTACATCTCTTGAATAATGTATGTTGTTATTATCTATGTGAACTGTATGGGTTGGAAATTCTACACTTGTGGAGTTCCATCTCTTTAACTTTCTCTACTACCATACAAACAAATTTTTAAACTTCTCTTTGCTGTTCCCATTTACTATTTCACTACTCTTTTACAAGTACTAACCTGTCCCCATTTACTATTTCACTACTCTTTTACTATACAAGTACTGACTTATATCTTGCCCAATTTCATGTTTTGGCCTCTGATTGTTCCACCCTTCATCTTTAAAACAACTGTTCACCATTTTCATCATCAAAAGGGGTTTAAAACCTTACAGGCTGTGATCTGATCACCCTTTGCTCTTCATTTTTCCATGGTGGACAAATCTAAGGCCTCTAACCTTTCCCTGTAACCCAGTTCTCTTAATTATGGTAACACATTGTTGCCCTCCTGTTAGCTCTTTGTGCTTTTTTTAATGTGACCATGTAAAGACAGGGATAAGTGGAGATTATTTTGCCTTGGACACCCCCTTTATGTAGGTTTCCAAAGGGAACAGATATCACAGAGACAGACAGATAGATGGACATTGACATAACCAAACTTGAGAAGCATATTATAGTTTTTGCATATTGTACGATGAACAGCTTGATGAATATTTCTTCATTTATATACATGAAAGTCATTCTAATCTTTGCCACTAGACAGTGTGTCTCCTTAACTGTTCTCTTTATGTGGGACTCTGGCAACACCTCAGGGAAAACGTCTACTCCCAAGTCTCTCTCTCTCACAAGCAGATTCCTGCTGCTATACCCAGCCTTTCTTTTGCAGTGTCCAGTCCTAATTTCCAATTATTTTAGGTTAATGCGGTTCACTACATTCCCCTTATGGCCTTGACGTCATCTGCAGACATGATCAGGTTGAAGCCCCGTTCTTCTGTGTGGAGTGTGTGTGTGTTTATCTATTTGTAAAGAATGGAGAGAAAGATACACTTGTAAAGCCCTATCTTCTGAAATTCTTTTTACCTACACAGATCTGGCCACTTGGCAGGGCAAGTGCATAGTGCTAACCACGGAAAAATTTAGTTAAGAACATTCATGTGTGATGCATGTTGTCAAATGTTACATGTAAGATGGAAAGAGTTTGTGTGTGTGTGATGAATGCCAGCAATCCATGTGTATGTGAGGCAGAAAGAAGAATTAGCAATCCAGGCAGAAAGAGAAACTTGACAGCCACTATCATTTTGGCTCTGTGCTTCCTTCACTGTCCTTCCCATGTGTTTCTGCACAATTTTACCTAGAATTACATGAGAGAATTTTGCTGTTAGGCAGGGCTGTTTTACTAACAATACCTTCTTTTTTGCTGATATAACTACATTGTATAACATCAATCTTGAGCTTATCTGGAACTGTTTTTGGTTATTTATCAAAGTTTCCCATCAGTGAGAGAGAAATGGAAAGAATATCATAAGTCCCAAGATTCTGAAGCATTCTATTATCCACAGCTCGTCAAAACAACATCAGGTACAGCACTGCAGAATCACGCACCTTTCCTCTCATCTACAACTACAAGCCCATCTATATCCGTCTACTTTACAAGTCCTCCTTCCAGCAGTGCTATTTCTTCAAGTAACTTCCCTATGAGAAGGTCCAACTGACCTCTTACCTTTGTATTTTGCTTTCTACCATTAGCCCAAGTTGATGGGTCAGTTTATGAGTATGTCATTAGTAAACTATGTTATGTATGTAAGATAATTAAGATAGAGGAAATACATGTATTGTATAATTGAGTTTGTTCCTGTCTTACAGCTCCTTCCAATATTGATGGTATTTGAACCTAAATGTTCAGTAATATGAATGTTCAACTCTGGAAGATACACCTAATATGGATTATTTGGAAAATTATGTGAGTTATAGTGACACCGATAAGCCTTGTTAATTACCCTAAGGAAATGTTCGATGGACATGGTAAAATATCACAGGAAAATAGTGTATAGAAAATCATATCCACTGTTACGTTTAGTTATTAAATCATGGTTTTCATGGTCCCTATTTTTAAATATGAACAATTTGAAAAAAATCTAGAATTTCTCTTGTATAACTCCATGATATTTCAAAAGGAATTACGTAAACAAATTTCTCATTCTGTAGTTTCATTCTTGTCACAAACCTAGTCTTTCAAACTGATATTCACAACAATAATTTTGTTCAAATCATGAGTACCAGTATTACTTCAGAAAAAACTGCACTGTATGAATATACTGACTGTGCTATATATGCATTACAACTCCACAAAACAGTTGAAATAACTGCTTAACACAGGCTGCAAAGCTTTACTTATTAAATATACGTAACTGAATATGATGCTATTTGAGGGCTTTAACATCTTCATTTCTGTGTGTGTGTGTGTGTGTGAGATTATACCAACAACAACAACAATAACAATAAGTATTCCTGGGGACAGGAAAGAATGAATACCAACCACTTGCCTCCTGTCTGTCGTAGACGACAACTAAGACGGAAACTGGAGACTGGAAATCCAAATTCTCCTATGTCATAATTTCCAAAAGGAACAAAGAAAGGAGCAAAAGAGTTCAAACAGCAACAGACTACTTGGTCCTTTAAAGAATGTTTGTGACAGCAGCAGAGATCAGAAACTCAAATGTTAATGTAGTAGGAGGAAAAAAGCGTTTATGTGATTTAAGGAGAAAAATGGTAAAATTTAAGTGAATGAGGCAAAAATTGTCATTGATGGGGTCCTGGTGCAGAACTCCCCCAGATGACCTACAATGATAGTCACCAACCAACCTAAATTCATGTCTGTTGTCCTTGGTGTCATCCAAAGACTGAAAGTAATATTTCATTAGTACCGGCAACAATGGCATAAAGTAAGTTTGAGGGACTTAGCACCTTGCAGCATCATTTGGAAAAGTCAGTTTACCTGATTGGGAGAAAAAGGATGAGCTTTACGTGGTTCAATAACCCCAGCGCTGCTCTCTAACACACCTATCAAGCTGGTTCTGATGATCTACTAAAGGACATCTACCATGTGGGATTTGAAAATATATCTTACCTATAAATTGCAAGGTAATTATCCATCTTGAGATCTGTGAATTTGACATTTTCTTCAAAAATTAAGATGGGACAATGAAATGGGTAATATTCTGTGGAGGACATCATGGCATACCACAAAATGGGAAAGGGACCGTGCAAATCTATAAACAGTCATAGGTAAAGAACTGCATAGGCACAACTCAATATAGTACACTTCTGTACAAACTCAACATCAACATTTGTACAGAAAATTGTTGCATATCTACATTTTTATCCCTGGGGATAGGGGAGAAAGAATACTTCCCACGTATTCCCTGCGTGTCGTAGAAGGCGACTAAAAGGGGAGGGAGCGGGGGGCTGGAAATCCTCCCCTCTCACTTTTTTTTTTTTTAATTTTCCAAAAGAGGGAACAGAGAAGGGGCCCAGGTGAGGATATTCCCTCAATGGCCCAGTCCTCTGTTCTCAACGCTACCTCGCTAACGCGGGAAATGGCGAATAGTATGAAAAAAAAGAAAGAAAGAATCTACATTTTCGTATCATATCACCAAACTTATCCAAGATAATTCCCAAATACCTATATTATCACCTCTTCCAGTCCTAAAATACAGTTTAGTATACTTTCTTCTCTCACTCTATAGGGCTTTGCAAAATCTACATTTTCACTCTGTTTACTTTCAAACACCTTTACTTTACATTTACTAGGATTTACCTTAAATTGCCTGAGCTTACACACAACAACTCTTCACTCTCAGCGAACACAGTATCATCTGCAAACAGGATATTCCTAGCCACCATACCTCATCACCCCCTTTCCTGAGTTTTACTTTCATCTCTCTTGCTACTCAATCTATATGCTTTTTAAAAAGCCACAGGTGACATCACACTGCCCTGCCTCACATCCACATGGCATACTGAAACTTTCGCTCAACTCTCCATCCACTCTTACACACACATTTGCTCTTCTACAGAAGGCTTTCATACCCTCTAACCAATGTCCCACTACCCAATACATCCTTAACACATCCCATAAAGGTTCCACTTGACTCTGTCATGAGTCTTCACCAAATTCATAAAAGCTGCATATAGGTTCTTACCTTTCATTAGATAATTTTCCAGTCACCCTCACTGCAGAGATCTGGTCCATACATCCCCTAAAACCCCCAAAATCCAGAGAAAAATACAATTTATTCATTTCATCATTATGACACTAAAGAGAATAGAATCACATATAACCACTATCCTTTCATAAGGTTAAACTCTCAAACTTAGTGTATTGACATATCTGTTGATCAAGAAAAATTAAATTATTAGTTGAGTAATGTTCTTGTTCATTTACTAGCTTGTGGTTTTCTCCTCTATATTTCCAACTGTAATTCTAAACATGAAAAGGTGTTACTGGACTCTGCCTACTCAAGGTAACACTATGAGAGAAAAGTAATCTGTGGCAAAGCTGTGTCACTAGGAGTACAATTTCGTCAAAGAGCTTTTCACTCTAAAGTTTACATTTCCTTACTACTGGAAGTCGCACAGCCTTGAGCAGCTCGAGTCTTTAGAAAGGTCCTGGGTAACACCTGAACTCATTCATAAAATTGGTCTTTGGCTAATGAGACAATAAAAAAGTATACACAGAGGAATAAATTGTTTAAGTCACCATTAACTTTGGTACAAATGAGACATGACTATCTGATTCAAATTTTACTCATTAAACAATCCATATTTGAATTCTCTTATATCTTATTTTCTTATTTCTAACCTAATTATCTATACTCACAGAATACAAAATTTACATGGGGCATGCATCCTCATAGTGAACAACAGGTCTCAGAATGATCACATGTTCACTTTAAGAGACTTTTTCATCCTTATTTCATATTATGTCACTTTGAAAGTGTAAAGACAGTTTTTATGCCGTGCATACATGGCAACTGCTCCAATCATTTTACAGCCAAACTGGCACAAAGATTCTGTCACAAACTGCTCACTTATCAAAAGTACAGTGTCAGACCCAGTTACACTTCTCCATACATTTCCAACTGTGACTCACCTTTAATAAAAAAAGCAATAACAAAAGTTTTCATATGAAACAAATATTCATAAACTGTAGCAGAAATCAGGTACAGTGAAATTCATAGAATCACATGAAATATGAGGAAAAAATTAAATGAATCAAGAAAAAGATAAGCAGTCAGAAACTGATTCACATCAAAAATAAGAAAATAGTTTTTGAGTCAATTTGCTTCTGTACTCTTACAGAATAAGTTCCAAATAAATCATTCAAGACTCATGATGTCATGTGACTAAAGACAATTAGCAGATATAATAAAGCTCTTTATGTTAAACTACCAAACCAGAAAGCCTCCTTTCCTCAGAGGAGCACTTCATCAAGAATCAACCAATCATAGCCTAAGTAAGGCAAAAATCAAGTCATGTACTACTACTGCAAGGGGAGTTAAATGCCACAGTTCATGGCTACCAACTCAATTAATATGTTATGTGTTTTTTAAGCATAATCTGTCATCATAAGTAAGTCTCTTTACCATACCTGATTTTATTTGCCATAACTGCACAAACATGCAACAATACAGAAGAGCTGTAAAAGATGAAATGAATACACTCTCAGTACAAATGCCAATATATAACCCCACATCTTCTGACTATAAAAATAGTTCTTTAAACCCTGTCTCCTACAATCATCAAATGACAATGCATGGTTCACTATCATCCTTTTCATTTCATGATTTGATGGTTCCCCCTTGATGTCTGATTCCACGAATAATCTATTTGGCATTCCCACTTCATGTCTAATTCCACCAATAATCTACAGCTATCACAAGCGTTTTCTGCCACAACTACAAATAAATATCACATGCCTAAGTCAACAACATACATCATAAAAGGTATGTATCGTGGAAGTTCCCACTTTTTCCCATGTATAACGTCAACTAAAGAAAATTTTGTTAGTTTTAGAATAAGGCAACAGTTTCTGCAGTATCACTGTTTATACGCTGGCAATAAAATACTTTTTAATATTTTTCATTACATAAGAATCTTTTATTCAATTCTTTATGCAAAACAAAGTTTAAATAGAAAAAGTACCTGAACAATATACATATATGCATACTGTAGCATGATTTCTATATACAGTAAAAATACTGACTGAAAAATACTGTAAAGTGTGAACTGTGCTCAGGCATAAATATATATATATATATATTTAAATTTTTTCATGCGTATTTGCCATTTCCCGCAATAGCGAGGTAGCAATAAGAACAGAGGACTGAACCTTAGAGGGAACATCCTCACTTGCCCCCTTTCTCTGTTCCTTTTTTTTTGGAAAACTAATAAACAGGAGGGGAGGATTCCCAGCCACCCACTCCCTCCCCTCTCAGTCACTGGAAATCTTCCTCTCCTATTTTTTACTTTTCCAAAAAAGGAACAGAGAAGGGGGCCAAGAGAGGGTATTTCCTCTAAGGTTCAGCCCTTATTCTCAGTGCTATCTTGCTAATGCGGGAAATGGTGAATATGTATGAAAATATATATTTTTTTCATACATATTCGCCATTTCCCACATTAACTAGGTAGCGTTTAGAACAGAGGACTGAGCCTTAGTGAGAATATCCTCACTTGTCCCCCTTCTCTGTTCCTTCTTTTGGAAAACTGAAAATGAGGGGGGAGGATTTCCAGCCCCCTGCTCTCTCCCCTTTTAGTTGCCTTCTACGACATGCAGGAAATACATGGGAAGTATTCTTTCTCCCCCATCCCCAGGGCTGAAAATACAAACACACATACACACACACAAACACACACACATATATATATATATATATATATATATATATCTTTTCTTTCTTTCGTACTATTTGCCATTTCCCACGTTAGCAAGGTAGCGTTAAGAACAGAGGACTGGGCCTTTGAGGGAATATCCTCACCTGGCCCCCTTCTCTGCTCCCTCTTTTGGAAAATTAAAAGAAAAACAGAGGGGAGGATTTCCAGCCACCCGCTCCCTCCCCTTTCAGTCGCCTTCTACGACACGCAGGAAATACGTGGGAAGTATTCTTTCTCCCCTATCTATATATATATATATATATATATATATATATATATATATATTTTTGCTTTGTCGCTGTCTCCCGCATTTGCGAGATCACGCAAGGAAACAGACGAAAGAAATGGCCCAACCCACCCCCATACACATGTATATACATACACGTCCACACACGCAAATATACATACCTACACAGCTTTCCATAGTTTACCCCAGACGCTTCACATGCCCTGATTCAATCCACTGACAGCACGTCAACCCCGGTATACCACATCGTTCCAATTCACTCTATTTCTTGCACGCCTTTCACCCTCCTGCATGTTCAGGCCCCGATCACACAGAATCTTTTTCACTCCATCTTTCCACCTCCAATTTGGTCTCCCACTTCTCCTCGTTCCCTCCACCTCTGACACATATATCCTCTTGGTCAATCTTTCCTCACTCATTCTCTTCATGTGACCAAACCATTTCAAAACACCCTCTTCTGCTCTCTCAACCACTTTCTTTTTATTACCACACATCTCTCTTACCCTACTGTTACTTACTTGATCAAACCACCTCACACCACATATTGTCCTCAAACATCTCATTTCCAGCACACCCACCCTCCTGCGCACAACTCTATCCATAGCCCACGCCTCGCAACCATACAACATTGTTGAACCACTATTCCTTCAAACATACCCATTTTTGCTTTCCGAGATAATGTTCTCGACTTCCACACATTCTTCAAGGCTCCCAGAATTTTCGTCCCCTCCCCACCCTATGATTCACTTCCAGTTCCATGGTTCCATTTGCTGCCAAATCCACTCCCAAATATCTAAAACACTTCACTTCCTCCAGTTTTTCTCCGTTCAAACTTACTTCCCAATTGACTAGACCCTCAAGCCTAATGTACCTAGAAACCTTACTCTTATTCACATTTACTCTCAACTTTCTTCTTTCACACACTTTACCAAACTCAGTCACCAGCTTCTGCAGTTTCTCACATGAATCAGCCACCAGCGCTGTATCATCAGCGAACAACAACTGACTCACTTCCCAAGCTCTCTCATCCACAACAGACTGCATACTTGCCCCTCTTTCCAAAACTCTTGCATTCACCTCCCTAACAACCCCCATCCATAAACAACTTAAACAACCATGGAGACATCACACACCCCTGCCGCAAACCTACATTCACTGAGAACCAATCACTTTCCTCTCTTCCTACACGTACACATGCCTTACATCCTCGATAAAAACTTTTCACTGCTTCTAACAACTTGCCTCCCACACCATATATTCTTAATACCTTCCACAGAGCATCTCTATCAACTCTATCATATGCCTTCTCCAGATCCATAAATGCTACATACAAATCCATTTGCTTTTCTAAGTATTTCTCACATCCATTCCTCAAAGCAAACACCTGATCCATACATCCTCTACCACTTCTGAAACCACACTGCTCTTCCCCAATCTGATGCTCTGTACATGCCTTCACCCTCTCAATCAATACCCTCCCATATAATTTACCAGGAATACTCAACAAACTTAAACCTCTGTAATTTGAGCACTCACTCTTATCCCCTTTGCCTCTGTACAATGGAACTATGCAAGCATTCTGCCAATCCTCAGGCACCTCACCATGAATCATTTTTTTTTTTTTTTTTTTTTTTTTATACTTTGTCGCTGTCTCCCGCGTTTGCGAGGTAGCGCAAGGAAACATACATTAAATAACCTTACCAACCAGTCAATAATACAGTCACCCCCTTTTTTAATAACTTCCACTGCAATACCATCCAAACCTGCTGCCGTGCCGGCTTTCATCTTCCGCAAAGCTTTTACTACCTCTTCTCTGTTTACCAAATCATTTTCCCTAACCCTCTCACTTTGCACACCACCTCGACCAAAACTCCCTATATCTGCCACTCTATCATCAAACACATTCAACAAACCTTCATATACTCGCTCCATCTCCTTCTCACATCACCACCACTTGTTATCACCTCCCCATTAGCCCCGTTCACTGAAGTTCCCATTTGCTCCCTTGTCTTACGCACTCTATTTACCTCCTTCCAAAACACCTTTTTATTCTCCCTAAAATTTAATGATACTCTCTCACCCCAACTCTCATTTGCCCTCTTTTTCACCTCTTGCACCTTTCTCTTGACCTCCTGCCTCTTTCTTTTATACATCTCCCACTCATTTGCATTTTTTCCCTGCAAAAATCGTCCAAATGCCTCTCTCTTCTCTTTCACTAATAATCTTACTTCTTCATCCCACCACTCACTACCCTTTCTAATCAACCCATCTCCCACGCTTCTCATGCCACAAGCATCTTTTGTGCAAGCCATCACTGCTTCCCAAAATATATATTTTTTTTATCCCTGGGGATAGGAGAGAAAGAATACTTCCCACGTATTCCCTGCGTGTCATAGAAGGCGACTAAAAGGGGAGGGAGCGGGGGGCTGGAAATCCTCCCCTCTCGTTTTTTTTTTTAATTTTCCAAAACAAGGAACGGAGAATGGGGCCAGGTGAGGATATTCCCTCAAAGGCCCAGTCCTCTGTTCTTTACGCTACCTCGCTAACCCAGGAAATGGCAAATAGTTTGAAAGAAAGAAAGAATATATCTTTTACATTCTAAGTGCATTATTTACATATTTACTTACCATTTGCAAAGAGAACATTATTTACATGAACAAATGTAAATACAACCTTATGTTAATCAAAAATATCAACAATAATACAGGGGTAAAATGTTTCCTTACTGTAAAACTGAATACAATTGTTACTGTGTAAATCTAGCCTCTTGCCATGATGACGCAATTACACTTTTTGACAATTCATTCGTGACTGCTATATGTGATATCATTATCAGCCATGTTGTTTGGTTGCTAAAGAAACCTATGTATAAGATGTGGAATCATACATCAGTGAGAATCGAAATGAGGAGGTGAAGATTCAGAGCCATAAATAAGGCTTGGTGTAGTAAGAGGGCAATTACACTTTCTTTGATGAGGGTGACTGTTACAAATGATAATTTTTCCAACTGTGTTATGAAGTTGTTGGTGACATCTGTTGGTAAGATGTGGAATCATACATCAGCTGGGAATTCAAATAAGGGGAAAAGATTTTTAAGCAGTAAATATGACCAAGTGCAGACTATATCTATCTACAAATGTGGTTTGGTCCAATGAAAGGGATATGCATTCATAGTCACTTTTGTTAACATTGTTAGAGTCCAATAATTTTCATTACTACTGTCAGTGTCTCACTGTGTTTGCTGCTCACACCGGTATTGGACAAAAAAAAATTACATCATCTATGAACAATGTCAGACAAAAAGTGCAAGCACATCAATACATTTGTCGGGTAACAGTAAAAACAAGTGAAAATATAAGTATTCAGAAAAATAAACTGATAAAAATGCTGTGAAAAAGCTAAGCCTAGAATTAGAGTGAGCAATGAGTTTGACATAGTTAAGAGAAATTTAGTGAAGATTTCACTTCACCTATAGCAATGTTGCAAGACCAGAGGATGAACTTCAGCATCTTTTCTAAAGAATATATATACAGTACAGTAATGTATAGTCAGTAGATTTTTTGTTTTTTATCTCTTTAAATATTTTCTTAATGCTGTACTGTATTATTAAAAACATCTAGATATTCAGCTTTTCCAGTTATTCGACTAACTACTCCTAACATAGTCGGATTAATAATCAGACTAACACTGCAGAAAATAGACAGACAGATATATAGATAGACAAGTCACTGAAACCACTTGACTGTCATATAACTAGTTACTCTGCACCAATTGCAATTGTTATACTTTAATTATTTCATTATTCACTTCAAAAAACAAACAAGTATAGTTTACTGATAATGAGATCACATCTCTTAGTAATTAGTAACAGTCTTCGATAAAACAACAAAAAAAAAAACTACTGTATGATGAAGTCACTCACATGCAACAGCTAGTAACACTAAATCTTCTGTCACCACCTGAATCATGAATTTTCAAGAGGCAGTCACTTGTTTCTCCACTGAGTCAGACATCATACTGTCTTGAGGGATGCTTGATGATGTTCCAGAACTAGAGCCCAAAACAATGAAGAGCTTCAACATTTTACATCTCCCACCTTTCTGGATTGATATCTTTTTACCTGCAGATAAAAAATTGAAGATGGACCTTTGATAATGATAGGGAAGAGAGATGATGCAACAAAGAAACCATGCAAGACTGTGGTTACAAAAGACAAGAGTCAAAAATGATTGTATTTCACTCACCATGTATAACATAATACATGAAAAGATGGGCAAGAGGACACATAGTAGTATGGCTGAAAGTATAGGACGATGGCAAAGGAGATGAACAACAGCAGTGTGTAAAATTATCAAGGCTAAACATACTATTTCAGATAAAAATGATGTATGCATGACTTTGGACCCTGTGTATCTAAGACAAATGTAATGATGCACAAGAGGAGGTCAAAGATGCCTTCTGAAGAGAATCTGAAAAAGCATTTGATGATGTAGATCCAAGGAGAAACTATATATGATGGAAAAGGTGAAAGAATATATGGGTTCTGTGTATATGCAGGAATGAGTGCTGCAAATATGAAATCTTTACATAAAGATGCTCATAAATATACACAGTGCAAACAAAGGGAAGATATGGCAGCCAAAAAAAGCATAAATGCATAATGTGCATTCTATGGGGTGGTTGGAAGGGGATTTTCTTTTTTCTCTTTTTGATCAAACAGTAGTAAAATGTAAGTCAGTTGACTATTGTACTGCGTAATGCAAGTAGGCTAGAAATAAGAATTATAGAATGAGGGGGATAAGGGTTGAAAAGTAGAGTAAAAAGGTGACAAGTATCTTTTGGGAAAATTAAGATGAAAAGCTGAGAGGACCCCAAAAAAAAGTTCATGGTAAGGGTGAGGTGATGTGTGAACACAATATAGACCCCAAACCCATGTCTAAGGTGACCCAAGTACCCACTGTTGTCATTCACTTCTATAAACGCCCATGATCTAATTTGTGATATTATACTGTCATAATTTGCAATTATTCTTTTACATAATTTTCTATTTGTCAGGGATCATTCTACAATATCTCATGCAATAAGAATTGATTGCTGTGGGACAGGGGAAAAAAAAGCTGTAGAGATGATGAATTTGTTACATTTGGTGGTGGAAAATGGATAATATGTGATGAGTTTTGGTCAGCCTCCAAGGCACCAAACACATGTATACTACACAAAGAGGATGGGAAACATCTTGGACATCATTTAAAACATAATGAAGAAAGTTCAGATAAAAAAGAAATATGAAATGAAGATCAGGCTTGAGGCAGGATGTTGGGAAATTAAGTGGCTGTGTCTGTCCACATATAGCCAGATCTGGGTCAGCCTGATTCTCCAGACAAGACGGTGTTGGGAAGTGGTTTGTGTAAGGTGAACCAATCCTTTGGAGCAGGTAGTGGGTTTACTCAGAGGATTTTATATGGATATTTCTATATACAACAAATCATAAAGACAGTGGGAATCTTTCATATCCCTTGCTCACTTGCTGAATCTCATAAGTAAAATATTTCTTACCATGTGTTATAGTTGTTTGAAATGCATCCTTCAAATGAACAGCAACTCCTTTAGCTGTGCCATCCACCATCAGCAAAGTACCATATCCTTCGATCACATATAAGTTCTGAAAGAAAAATCAATATTGTATGCATTCTCATCATTACATGGATGGTAATAAATCTCAGAACTTGCTATATTCTTTAAACACTGCTTAAATACTGAGCAAGGCAACAGGTCTCAAACACCAGCTTCATAAAGTGCACACAGTAGTGTAATAACACTTCTCATAAATAACATTGAAGATATAACTTCAGAGACAAACTGAAATAAGGCCAATTCCATTGTGACAAGTTTTACATTTGCACTAATAGTAACAAACTAATTAGCACAATTTTTGAATCTCAGCAAGTGTTTAGACATGCTGACTTTACCCCTCATCCTCTGTTAATTAAATCATGCCTCACCTTTACTACACTTAGGAGTAAAAACATGAAAGATATTTGTGCAAGTAAACCAATGATTACTGTTTAATCACTGTTTAATGCATCATGTAAATATTTACTTATATTCAATCATATCCATATCTAGCATTTTACAGTTTAAACTCATGTGGTTAACCATTTTGAAACCATTCTGTAATCCTGAAAATTCCAATATCAATAAATGGTTAAAAATATATTTTTTGTCTAAAAGCAATACCAGTGTTAGATATCAATGAAACAAAGCTTAGGACTGCTGCTGATTTTAGAGTCCAAAACCAAAGGAACCTTTGAGAATCCCCTAGACATTCTACAGGTGGGATTTTTGATATTGTGCTGTTCTGAAGTACTATACTTCTGCAATTACCAATACACTATCAACAGGTGTATAAAAAGGGGTAAAACCAACTTGTATAATTCAATCACCACTGGAGCTGAAAATGGCACATCTTCAGATTGTTTGTTTGAATCCAATTTTGGTTTTCCTAGAATCTCTCTCTTAGCAAGAGATTTTTCTAATCCTGATCCAGAAAAAAAATCATCAAGCATTAACAGCATGCTGAAACATGCCAAAAAAAAGTTACATGGATAGTGGCTACTTGAGTAAACATTTTCTCTAGCAAAGTAGGGAAATTCTGGATATGAGAGCTTTCTATTTCCAGTAGGATAATGAGGCTTTTACAGTACATATCTTCATTTCTGTAAATTGATATTATACAAACAACATATACTTAATGACTTTTGCTGTTGTATGACTGTTCTTTGAATATATCTGTCACATAAAGAGGCTGATGTGTAGATACAGAAATGAAGTGATTAACAATAAAACCTAGAAATCTGAGGAAAATACACCATTCCGACCTACTATCTTACCACAACAATTCTTCAAGCATATGGGAAAACTGGGTCTATCATTTCTCAAAAACATCATCAGCAGAATGACAAAGAAAAACGACAGTGACTATGCTTTATTCCTCACCGTTTCCTTTGTGGTATTCCAGATCACTTTTCCGCGCTCGAGGAAAATAAACCCTGCATAGATATCACGCTCAGTATCTTGGAAACTTCTGGCTAAGTAACATTTATAATCCTTCGCTGTACGCTCGCAGAAGGTCAAGTCAGTGAACTTTGTCACTTGTACCGCTGGTGTCACAGTGCTATCTTGCACTCCATCTTAAAAAACAAAAATGATGGAGCACAATTATTCTAACAATACATACCTAACTGAATGATGAAAAGATACAAGTTTAAGGTGAATAGCTATGAAAAGTGAAAAACTATGAGAAAAAAAGAAAGAATAAAACTGTGCAAAAGAAATAACATCTAAACTATTTCCTGGCATTCTTTCTTTTCTTCTCATGTTTAAGACATCAGTTATGAATATAAAAGTCCTACCTAAATACAGGCTCTAAATGTGACAAAAAAAATGTTAAAAATTTGATTTTATGCTAAAGATTAGATCTGATTATGTGGAATTTGTAAAGTGCTACAACCTGATGGTTATTGAAACACATTCTAGCATAAAAAGATATCTAAAAACTTAAAAGTTATTTATATAGGATTATATATTTGGGTTTCCTTTAAAAAATTCATCAGTCTATTCATATCAATATTATGCCTAAATTTTCTCCAATACTTCTGTTCCTTCCACTATAATGATATAATTCATATCAGGCTCTGAGAGTCAGTTGCTGTTTGCTGATAACAGGGTTGGTAGCAGACTCGAGCAAAAACTATAGGTGCTGATGTTTGAGTTTGGAGAGTGTGTGAAAGGAGAAAGTTGAGTTATTATGAATAAAAGTCAATTTATAAAGTTTAGGAGGAAAGATAGGAAGGTTGGTTGGGCTGTAAGTTTGACTGTAGAGAACTGGAGAAAGTGGAGTCTTTTAGAAATCACAGAGTGGATATCACAGCAGATGGAACCATGGGAGTTGAAGTATGCCACATGGTGGGCAAAAAAGGATAAGGTCCTAAGCACATTGAGAAGTGTGTGGAAAGTGAGATCATTGTTTATGAGGCCAACGATAGGTATTTCTGATGGTACAATAGTCCCAACAGTGATTATGGATGCGAGGTATGGGCCTAAATGAAAAAATAAAGGAGTAGATGTGACAGGAAATAAAATACTTGAGAACTCCATGCAGTGCTGACGAGGGTTGATTGTGAATAAGAAATAGTAGGCTACGAGAGAGGTGTGGTAGTAAGAAAAGTATACATGAGAGGTAAAGAGGGTGTGCTGAAATTATTTGGAGATATGGAGAGGATGAACAAGAGGGTATATATATATGTCAGTAATGGGGGGAGGGGGAAAAGGTATATGGACGGTGGGGAACCAAGGAGGAGGTGCAAAGATGAAGTGAAAGAAGTTTTGTGTGTTTGGAGCCTGAACATGTAAGAAGGTGTGAGGCATATATGGCATCTTGGATACTGGAGCATCCTATCTTAGGGTAAGGGTGAATTCTACATGACAAAGAAATGCACGCTGATCTTTTGGTGGAGGTAACTGAATGCCACTGCTCACTTTCATATTTTCCAAAGGTGCATAATGGCATGGTATTCATTTCATAATTTACACTTTTCTTACATACATCACTGTGATGGGTCATTCACATTAGATTCATATCACACACTTTAAGTAGTGTATAAGCAATGCAACAAAAATAATGTACTGTGATATTCTCCAGCCAATGTATGTGTAAAAATTTCCTATACATGACATACCTATGTGATAAAACCAACAAAGGGAAACATGTAATAAAAAACTTCAGACAGTACCTACCTAAAGTCCGTTTTCGCTTGGATGGATGCTCATCTTCAAAGGGTGTGTCCTTATAAAGGTTGTCGCAGAATGGAACAAATAGTTTTCTCTTACAAGGTGACGATTGTGAGGAGAGCTTCTGGATAGTTTGCTCACAACTTTTTCTCCTTGGAGTTATAGATGGATGAGGTGCAGCTGCTGCTTTTTCTTTCTCTTTTGACTTTTTACGTTTAGGTGGAGGAAGCACCTGCTTATGATGAATTACACTTACGTCGCCATTGTCTAATGTTTTTATCTCTACTTTTTCAAAGTTCCAAAACTCTAAAGGCTTCGTTCGTACTCTCCCTGAACGTCTGCAGACTACAGAGTCTGAAAATGCATAAAGATTAAAAACCATTTCGGTGCTGTATTACTTTAAGTTACCTTTATGAAAAAGAAATAAACTGAGATAATAACTGAAGTTGCATAACTGCAGTGTAGAAAAAACAAGCACTACAAATATTCTGCAGTTGGTAAACCAGTGTGCTTTTTGGACAGTCTCGGAGATGGAGACAGATATATCAAATTTGGGTAACTAGGCTGCAATTCCACCCCTAGGAACTGCACATCTGCCCTGTTTGCCACAGGTGAAGCACCCCTGTATGCACTTAACCAAATTAGAGGGCACAAAGTTTAAGATAATGGAAAACATATTATAAATCCACATACAAAAAGGGGCCTGAACATGCAGGAGGGTGAAAGGCGGGCAAGGAATAGATTGAATTGGATCGATGTGGTATACCGGGGTTGACGTGCTGTCAGTGGATTGAATCAGGGCATGTGAAGCGTCTGGGGTAAACCATGGAAAGTTGTGTGGGGCCTGGATGTGGAAAGGGAGCTGTGGTTTCGGGCATTATTGCATGACAGCTAGAGACTGAGTGTGAACGAATGGGGCCTTTGTTGTCTTTTCCTAGTGCTACCTCGCACACATGTGGGGGGAGGGGGATGGTATTCCATGTGTGGCGAGGTGGCGATGGGAATGAATATAAGCAGACAGTGTGAATTGTGTGCATGGGTATATATGTATGTGTCTGTGTGTGTATATACATGTGTACATTGAGATGTATAGGTATGTATATTTGCGTGTGTGGACGTATATGTATATAAATGTGTATGGGGGTGGGCTGGGCCATTTCTTTCGTGTGTTTCCTTGCGCTACCTCGCAATACGGGAGACAGCGACAAAGCAAAATAAATAATAAATAACAAAAAGTAATAATCAGAGAATGTAAAAGATACAGCCTGATCTCTGTTCTCCCGCATGATTACTACTTAAGTTAATCTATATTGCAATTGAGAAAAAAAGGCTAGAGCAATGATTATGATAAGGACCCCACAAATACTCAAAACTTGATCTCATCTACAGCTAAAATATGACTTCAAATAATCTTCAATAATGAGGTCTCTAAAAGAACTCAAGGTAAAATCCTAATGAGAGCCTTTCAAGATCAATGACAGGTTATACCTGATCCCTACAAAATAAAGCAACAAGATCCTCATCATGATCCCATCATGGCCCATATAGGCCTAATGGGTCCATTCCAAGTAATCCACATGCCAGTACACCTGTAAGAATAAACCAGTAATCCAAACAAGACCCAACTAAGAATCCTAACCGTTTGTACTGTTACAGCAAATGTCAAAGATCAGGTCCAATAACTTTCAACTAAATCAACTTTCATAAGATGTCACAGCTTAACCATAAAAGGAATGAACAAATGGTGTAGCTTACTGTATACATTGAAAACAGATGAGATTATCATAAAAAATAATAGATCTAATAAATATTATTACTTGTAGCAGAGCCCCTTCAAGCACTTTTAAGGAAATAAAATGGGTGGTCAAGGAAATGCCACATACACACATTCCAAAACTTACGTCCTGCATGTATAGTTAGTCATACAACATTACCACCCCTTTTATGGGGCTCCTTCTCACTCTTATCTTGACTGATTTTTAAATTTCCTTGGTAAGATCCTTTCAGAT